>NW_026054914.1:0-208020 GCF_022478755.1 Daldinia loculata
TTTTTTTTTTTTCAGTGGCTTGTTCTCCCTCTTTTTTTTTTTTTTTTTTTTTTTTTTTTTTTTTTTTTTGCCCCCCCCCCCCCCCCCCCCCTTTTGGCCCCCAATCCCTTTTTAGCCCCCACCTCCCATAACAAAATTTCGAGACGGATCAGGAGCTTGCGACTGTCCGTCGATGAAATTTTATAAATATAAGTTATAAGATTTAAAGGTATTAGAAGATTTAAAGGTATTATTTAATAAATGATTATGTTATATTTTATTATCTTTTAATTATTTAATAAAATTGTAATATATTTTTAATAATATTAAAATATTATATAAAGGTTTTAATATTAATAATATGGTTTTTAAAAAGGTAAATTCGGTGGTTTTTTATATTTTAACCGTTATAATAAGCAAATTTAAAAAATAATAAAAAAAAAAATAAAAAAATAATATAATATTTTTTATTAAATATAAGATATTATATTAATGGTTTGAAAATTATTTATTAAAATAAAGCTATTAATTATAAAGTTTTATTTAATATAAAATTTAATAAATTAAAAAGGAAAAAAAAAGATCTTTTTTATAAATTATTTTAATAATATAACTAACGTATAAATAAAATAAATATAATAACTTATTTAATAGTTTATGTAAGTTATTATAATAATAATATTTATTAATATTATTTATTATATTTATTAATTAATATTATTTACTTTTATTAAATAATTTAAAAATTGGCCATTTTAATATTTTATTATATTTTTAATTTTAATATAATTTAAAATTTAAAATAAATATTAAATTAAAATATTATTTATTATTATATTATATAATTAATATTATTAAATATTTAAATAATTTTAAATTTATAAAAAACATTTAAAACTTTTTTTAAATTAATATTAAAAACTTTAATAATTAAATAATTAATATATTATATTTATATTTTTATTTTATATATAAATAACGTTAAATATTTAATAAATTTATTCCATTTATTAAAATTATAATAAAATATATTTTTAATTATTTATTTAATTATATTTAATAATAATTAAATAATATTAACTTTTTTTTTTCTTTTAATTATAATATATAATTTTTATTAACATCCCATTAATATTTTCGTAATAAATTAATTAAAAATAATTTTAATTTTTTTTATTTATTAATTTAATTAAACTTAATTTTTTTAATATAATTTTATAATAATTAACGTAAAGTTAATCATTTATTAATTTTTAAATCGATATATTTTAATAATATTATAATATAAATTATATTATGGTTTAAAAATATAATATATTAATAACTTATTTTTATTTTTCGAAATAATATTAACCGCACAAATATAATATAATATTTCTTATAATTTTATTTATAAATTTTTAAAAAAATAAATCTTTAAACTTAATATAATAAATTTATTTTTATTTATAATATAATTAAAAAAATTAAATAAAAAAAATATTAATTAAGTTTTAAATTTTAACCACTTTAATATATTATTATAAAAGTTAATAATAAATTTTTATTTTAAATTTTTAATAATATAAATAAAATATTAAACCATAATATTATTATAAAATTAAATATTAAAAATTTATTTATTATTTATAATATAAAATTAATTATTTATTTTATTTATTTTTTTAATATCAATAACCATTATAAGGTAATAATATTTAATTTAAAAAATTAATTTTAATTTTTTATTAATTTATAAAATCTTAAATATAAGGTTTAATTTTATAAAATTTTATTAAAACGGCCGCTCGCAAGCTTGCGGGCCGTTTTTACGTGCGCGCAAGCGCGCACGTGATATCTTTCCGAAGGCGCGTTCGCGTTCCGCGCGCGCGCGCAATTACCGCGTATTTTTTACGTAATTACCTTATCATTTACTTATCAATTACCTTATCAATTACCTTATCAATTAAAAAAATTTGAGCGTAATATTCCTTCGGAAAGATAATTATATAATAATTATAATAATAATTTATTTTAAATAATTTAATAAATAAACTTTTTAATAATAATTTTATATAAAATTATAAAAAAATTATTAATATTATAATATAATATATAAAATGGATTTATAATTTAATAATTATTAATTTTATTTAAATGTTTATAAAATAAAAGTTAAAAAATTAAACCGCATTATATAATAAATCGAATTAAAAATAATTAATAATAAATTAATAATTAATATAATTTTGTTATAAATTAAATTATAAATTAAATATATTTATATAATATTTTATTATTTTTAAAATTATATATTAAAAATATATTTAAAATTATTAAAAAATAAAAATATTAATATTATTAAATAATTTTATAAAATAATTAAAATAAAATCTTATTATTTTATTATTTTTAAACGTTTAAAATGGCTTAATATTCCGTACATTTTTATTAATATAAAACTTTTTAAAAAAAATTTAAAGTAATTTTTTAAGTTTTATATACCAATTTTTTTAATAATAAAATCCTTTAAAATTATAATATTATTTTATTAATTTTATTAAATTATTATTACCATATAAAAGTTTTATTAATTTTATTAAGTTAATATTACCGTATAAAAGTTTTATTAATTTTATTAAATTATTACTATTATATAAAAGCTTAGTAAAAAATTTATAAAATTTATTTATTAATTTACTAAACCCATTATTATAAACGTAATATTATAATAATATTAAATTTAAAAAAATAAAAAAAAGTAAATTAAATAAAAAATAATTAAAAATAAAAAAAATGGTAATAAATAATTAATTAAATTTTTATAAAAAATTATATTAATTTATTTAAAATGTTTTAATATGTTAATATTTTATAGTTTTATATATGTAATAATTTATTATTTATTTAAAATTTACCAATTTTTTATATATTAAAAAAATATAAAATAATATAATATATTTTATAATTTTTATTTTATTAAAGTTATATAAAATTTTTATTTATATAAATAACTTTTTTTAATAATTTTAATATATTTTTAATATTATTTTTTAATAATTTTAAATTATTTATTTATTAATATTAAAATAAAATAATTTTAATTAAATTAAAATTTTAATTATTAACGTTAAAATTTTAATTTTAAAAAGTATTAATAAAATATTTATTTATTTAATATTATATATTTTTTATAAAATTTAAATTTAAATTATTTTTAAATAATAATAAATTATAAATTTTAAATTTATTAAAATATTATTTAATATTAATATTATAATAAATTAGGAAATTTTTTATTTAAAATATTAAATTAAGGATTTTATAGGTATATTTATTAAAGAAAAGTATAATATATTTGTTAAACTTTTCCGGCGTAATATTTTTATTATTTTAAAATTAAATAAAAAAAGGTTTTAATTTTTTATTAAAAAAAAAGGTTTAAAATATTTAATTATGGCTTTTTTGTATTAATAATTATTATTTTAATTTTTTACAATTATATAAAATTATTTAAGATTTATTTTATAAATTAATATAAATAAATATAAATTTGTTAAAAAGTATATTTTATATAATATTTTAATTTTAATTATTAAAATGTAATTTTTATTTTAAAGTTATATAAATATATTTTAACCGTATATTATATAATTATTGTATAAATTTAATTTTATAATATAATATGGTAAATTTTTTATTAAAATATTTTAAAAACCAAGTAATAATTTTAATATTAATATATTATAATATATTGGTAAAAAAACGTAATTTTTTTTATAATATATTAAAATATTTATTAAAAAAATAATAAATATATAATTTAATTTATGTATAAAATTTAAAGGTTTTAAATTTAAATATATAAAGTAAATTTTTATAAAAAATATGTTTAAAAAAAGTAAAAAAAACATTTTAAAACTATATATTAAATAATTTAAAAAGATAATTAATATAAATTTTTATAATTTAATTTAAAAAATAATTTAATTTTTTTAATATTTTTTTATATTTTTATTTTATTATATAATGTAATATATAAATAATTATACATTAATTTTTGTTAAAACGTGGTTTAAAAAGTTTTTATGTTAAATTAAAAGTTTAATAAAAAATATATTAATTATTTTTAAAAATGGAATAAATGCGTTAAAATTATTAAACATTTATAAAATTTAAATAAATTTTAAAACGGTTATTTATTTTTTAAATTAAATTTAAATTAATTAAAAAATAAAATATATTAAATTAATATTTTATTATAAAAATAAAATTATAAATTAATTTTAATTAATGGTAAAAAAAATGTAATAAAATAAAATAAATATATAATTATAAAATTAAATATAAATAAAAATATTAATTTAATAAATAATATTTATTAAAATATATAAAAAATTAATGGTATAATTACAAAAATTAAAACAATATTATAAAATGGAATAATTTTACAAAGTTTAAAACGGTAATTTTAAAATGGGTTTTAAAAATTTAAATCCAGGCTTATTTATTTCAAAATCCAGCCAATCAAAGCCTTTAAAACCTAAAAACGTTTTATTTTACAAAATTATTCCGTGGGTGGAACCATTCTCCGAAACCCCTCCCCTCCGCTATGGTACCTACGCCACGGCTCCGCCATCTTTAATAACGCACAAAATTCTGAGAGGAGATGAGCCAGGCAGAATAGCGTCAAAATAACTGGCGCAGTCTATTAACAATTATGCTGGTAGGTGCACCACCTTTTTTGACGTTATTCTGCCAGGAAATTTCCCTGATTTTCTTCGGTATTCTCGGGAGTACTACCTACCTAGGTACATATATAAGGTCTAGGTACAGATAACAGATTTCCTTTCGAGGTTTCGAGGATTATCTCTACATACATTAGCCACTCATTTCCACCGATATATTCCGATAGACAAGGTCTAATCCTTCCTCTGAAGCCACACAACCTTCTCTTAGATTAAGGTACCAAATCATAATTTATTTTACTACAGGCGACACTAACTAGGAATTCGAGAATAGTCAACCGGATAAAATCTCTTCATTCTTTGCTTTTCGGATCTCTCTAGGCTCCGGGAATGAGTACGATACGATAATGTCCGCAACTCGCGTGGAATTCTTATATGATTTCGAGAAAAAGGGTTCATTCTCCGATTCCAGAGCCGGAGCCATGCTATAGCCTACCAGGCCAAGAATCGCGAGGCACGTATACTTAGCGAAAGACCATATGATGTCTGGCTTCCCTGCGGCCAGGGCTTGATATATCTACGAAGCACTTCTCATGGTATAGCTGCGGTCTTTGAGTCAGCAAGCGCTGCTGAAAAGTGGCGCAAGCAAACAATTCTGGGTTATACGTTAATAATTGAAGGCAAGGACCATGCCGTTTGTTTTGAACGTGATTGGAATCTAGGGAATTTAATGAAGGAAATTGATCTCAAGCAACAAAGTAATTTGCCGAAACATGTCCCGGCTCAGATGGCAATGCGGGGCAATATATTTGGCGTGGAACGCCAGAAAGTGAGCCGGGAATGAGATTCTCGAAGGAAGGCTACATAACGGTATAATAAAATACCTAAATATAATAGGAATCTCTGATACTATCTAGGGGAAGGAGTGCAGAGTATTATTCAATGTCAGAATAAAGCTTGAATCTTTGAGATTATCCAACTTCTGATATATTTCACAGACTTCGTGTTTTAGCATCATAATCATTTCTGGATACAAAATAGCAGTACGAAGTAGGTAGGTGAGGTACCTAATATAAGCAAGTATGGATATAACAATATGTAAGTACGTATCCGAATGCGGGCAATCCAAGATGGCGCGATCGCAACGAAGTTTTACTTTAGGCACTGTCCCAGAACAACTGTAAATACGCGATGTGTATTAAACCTAAGGAATCTCACCTAATCAACCCGTATCATGATTATTATAATCTTGGTTCTTATAGGCGGGCGGTGAACTCGAGCAGCGAAGAAGCTCGAGAATGGGTCAATCGCGGCTTGATCTGGAGCTACGCGTTCAATCATGAAGAGTCTGTCAAATGCTTCGAACACGCCATCGCTTGCGACAGCAACTGTGTCTTGGCTTATTGGGGTCTGGCCTACGTCTTGGGTCCGAATTATAATAAGCCTTGGGAATTCTTCGATGAAACCGAACTGGAAAATGTCATGCGACGTACCCACAGCGTGGTTGAGCAAGCCAGGGCCAGGTTGGACAAAGCACTGCCCGTTGAGAAAGCGCTCGTAGAGGCGCTGAAGTTTCGGTACCCACAAGAGCACACAGGTGATAAAGATTGGTCAATATGGAATCAAGGGTATGCCGATGCGATGGGAAGAGTTTACGGGGAGTTCCCTGATGACCTGGATATAGCTGCTTTATATGTAGATGCGTTGATGAACTTAACTCCATGGCAGCTCTGGGATCTCGCTACCGGAGAGCCAGCATCAGGAGCTCGCACATTAGAGGCTAAGGCTATTCTAGAGCGATCGATGGCTCAAGACGGTGGATCTAGACACCCGGGTCTGCTTCATCTCTATATACACCTTATGGAGATGTCTACGACCCCTGAAGCAGCGTTGGACGCGGCGAATGCGCTTCGGGATCTTGTTCCCGATGCTGGTCACCTCAACCATATGCCAACGCATATCGATATTCTAGTCGGCGATTACCAGAGCGCTATCGAATCAAATCAGAAGGCCATCGTCGCAGATGATGTCTTCTTTGCGAAAGAAGACCCCCTGAGATTCTATACGCTCTACCGAATGCACGACCTTCATTTCCGCATCTACGCCGGCATGTTCGCCGGCCAGCTCAAGGTCACCCTCGATACCGTTGCCCGTGTCGAACAGACTCTGCCGGAGGAACTCCTGCGCGTCGAGTCACCACCCATGGCAGATTGGTTAGAGGGTTTCCTCGCTATGCGTGTACACGCTCTTATTCGGTTTGGCCGGTGGCAGGAGATCATCGACCTACCATTTTACGAAGACGATAAACTCTACTGCACGACCAATGCATTCAACCATTACGCGAAAGGGGTAGCACTAGCTGCAACGGGCAAGATTGAAGAGGCGTCTAAGCAGCGCGAGCTTTTTGTCGAAGCTGCGAAGATGGTTCCGGAGTCCCGCATGGTGTTTAACAATAAATGTGTTGATATTATAAAGGTCGCAGAAGCCATGCTAGACGGCGAGTTGGAGTACAGAAGGGGTAACTATGACTCGGCCTATTCTCACCTACGTGTGGCAATCGAGCGAAGCTATTCCCTCCCTTACGACGAACCGTGGGGTTGGATGCAGCCGCCGAGTCATGCGTACGGAGCACTACTGGTCGAACAAGGCCATTTCGACAAAGCCGTCGAGGTTTACGCCGAGGATCTCGGGATCGGCGGCAAGCTTCCGCGCGCATTGCAACACCCGAAAAACGTTTGGTCATTACATGGCTATCACGAATGTCTAGGAAAGCTAGGGCGCATCGATGAGGCCAGGGCTATAAAACCACAGTTAGATGCGGCAATAGCTGGTGCCGATGTACCTATTAAAGCATCTTGCTTCTGTCGTACCAGCGTGTTTTAAGTATTTAAACGGCGTGTTTATGGTTTATGGATGAGAATGACAGTTAATTGATTTGAGGATATCTAGTTAACACTCGCTACCCTAACTCATGACTCCTATCCCGGTGGGTCCTCAGCTGCCCCCTTTTCCTAGCTTCTTCAGTCTTCCTACTTCACCGTAGAGCCAGCCCTCTAAACACCAATCGCCTTCGCAAGCGCTTCACCGACCCCCGCGGAGCTGGCAGGGTTCTGTCCGGTGATAAGCTTCCCGCCGTCCTCAACTACCACGAATGGGTCGTACACCTTCTCTGTTGTCTTGTACTCGGCACCGACCTCCTTCATCTTGTCCTCGAGTGAGAAGGGCAAGTGCTCGAGCAGGCCGATACCTCCCTCCTCGGCATTGCTAAAGCCCGTGGCCTTCTTGCCAGCGAGAAGAGGCTTGCCGTCAGGTAGCGTGACGCCCGTGAATACGACAGGTCCATGGCACACTGCAGCAACAGGCTTGCCCGCCGCAACAAACTCCTTGATCAGCGCGATGGATTCGCTGTCGGTTGCCAAGTCGTACATGGGCCCGTACCCGCCCGGGTAAAACAATGCGTCGAACTCTCCTGAGCGCCCAAGGAACGAGGAGAGTTTCGCTGTCTGTTCCCACAGCGCGGACTTGGTCTTGAGGAAGGAGATCGAGGACGCATCTGATTTGGATTGCTCTACTGATGCTGGGTCTAACGGTGCGACGCCCCCTTTAGGTGACGCGGTTACGATCTCAACGCCTTTCCCGGAGAGAACTTCGTACGGGTGGGCGAACTCGGGCTATTGGAGAAGTTAGTTCAGGTACTAGTTGGCATTAGAGATGTAGGTTAGGCACTTACAAGATACCAGCCGGACTCCCTCTTAGCGCTATCGATGTAGCCGAAGGAAGTTAAAACGACAAGAACTTTAGGCGCCATTGTGTCTTTTTTGGTGATGTTGTTGATAATTGTTGATAATTGTTTGATGAAGTGAGTATCAGGGTTGTAAGTCAAGTATCAGAGTTGTAAGTCAAGTAATGATGTGCAATCTATCGTACTATTGTAGATTAATGTGTGAGTTGATGCAGGATATTTTCTGTCCATATTGTCGCCTAAACCTCCTGCTTTTATATCAAGATGAATACTATCATATTACACCCTTTCGCTACCTTTACCACGATCTACAAGGTATCCTGTATGATGTAACTGACGAAATGTATCGAATGTGTAAGTAAGCCCCGCCCGTCGTATACGATTCTCGGCCAATGTGGAGCTAATACTACACTAATAACTTGACGTCAACGTAAGCTCCGGCGACTCCATCAAGGATAGTTGTGGCACAGCCAAACTAGTCTTGAAAACGGCAGGAAATTGTACCGACTTGGACCGGCCGTTAGATCTCGGCCCATAGGTAGCACAGACATGTCTGAATTTCATGTAAGCAGCTCCGAATTAACGAAGCCCAAATAACCTAATCGCCGTAGGGGTTAAGATGGCTACTCCCAGTCGGCTTTTAGCTTGACTCCTATTGGCGATCTACGCACTTGGGAGTTGTGGCGTAGAAATAACTGATATTGCTATTCAGGATATATTTAGGAGATGCTGAATAATTCTATACGGCATACAATCTTCAAATTAAAAAATCTCTGATTTCCGAAAGACGGAAGGTTTCGAAATTTCGGAGAGACAGGAGTTGGAATAGACGATTTGTCATCTCTATCAATCTAGGCACTTTGAAATGCCTGCATTCCTTCGGATATCAGTAACTTAATAGTAAACCGTCGATATGATTTTCGAGGCATAGCAAATCATCATCCGCCAACACTAACTTCGCATCTTTGCGCTATTAGTAACTAGTGAAGATACCATACATGTTACTATATATGTAGGATATAGGTCCTTATTAAGTTATCAATTATGTACTGGATAGTGAAATCGCTAAATCAGATATTATGGTATTATCCTCTTAAATATGTCGCTCACTTATATTATGCATGAATTCAAAGCCCGTATTCAGGGGCTCGCAAAGAGGTATGTATTCGACCTCATGACCTTTTCTTCTCAACAACGCTCTTCCATTTCGTCCTTACTACCCTTAGCAAGAGCCACGCCACAAGACGGTACACGACGATTGTGGCTGCTAATGCGCCAATGTTGACTACAGGATCGACATTGAGCTTGTACAGATCCAGAACCTGCTCGCCCGTCTCGATGGTGCACCGGCCGTCGGGCAGCCTCTGGGCGTCGTCACATGTGAACTTGACGCCCCGCAGAGTAAATGGCGACAGGGCTGCCGTCGCATACTTGAGCGGGCTGATATAGTTGAAGATCTTGAATAGCTCTGGCATATTGATCGACATGAGGCCCGCCATGATCTGAGCAACGGAAAGCAGGATTGAGATGAGGTTGACGGCGAAGCCAGTGTGGTTGAATAATGTATTAAACATGATACCCAGACTCTCACCGCACGACACGACTCCAAAGCCGCAGAACACGTACACGAAGTACATCTCAACGGTGCGGGGGAAACCAACCGCAAAGTCGGCCAGGATACCGAAGAGCAGACAGGACGCAATTTCGAAAGGCAATTCGAGGAGGGTATATGTCGACAAGAATGCCTCGACACTATACACGGCGTCGTCGTCTTCGCGGTAAAATACCTCTCGCTCGGCCGGATACACCGCGACGTTCTGAAGCATGCCGACGAAGTAGAAGGCACCTATTTCTTGGATGAAACCCACGCGGTTTTGGATGCTGTAGTAGTCGTTGTGTACCGGTGCGAAGAACAGGGCTAGGATGATAGCTAAACCGAGAACTTGCATCGTACGTGCTAGGAGGAGGGGCGGTTGTCGCCGAAGATTGATGGTTGCGCGGTGTAATAGGAGTGGGAATGCTGTTATAAAGGTTGCACGTTTATGGACAAGTGCCCCTAACTCGGCTGGCGTTGCTAAAGCATTTTTATGGTACGAGCGACGGGGTGCTGGGTTGGAGAGACGCCTTTCAAGTGTTCCGTCTGAATCGGTTGTAATTTCTTGGACTGCTTCACCTCCCTCCCCTGAAGGAACTGTTTCTTCTGCCTTTGTGTTTTCAGAAGCGGTCGTTCCTTTTTCATTCCCTGACTCTTCCGCCTCTTTTATATTTGAAAGACGGGGATTGGTTTGTAACGCCGATGGAGATTCCCCCTTCATGACATTATCCCACGACTCGATAAGCCTTCTGACCTTTTCTCGACTTTTCGCCTCTCTATTCGCTTCCTGTAGATCTATGGTGATGAGATCGAGTGCGAAATCAGCCGGGTTTGTATGCTGAGGGCATTGAAACCCAAGTTTGCTAAAATAAGGCAGCATGTCCCTTGCGGCACCAGCATAAGCGGGTGAACCTCCCCTAGCTAGCAAGAGTACGTTCCCGAAATGGTTGAAGATGTCAGATCTAGCTTGGTGGATGGTAAGGATAAGTGTGCGTCCCTCTCTAGCCAACCCCTGGAGCACTTCCAAGATACTGCTTGCCGTGAATGCATCCAATCCACTCGTCGGCTCGTCTAGTAATAGTACTCGAGGATCGGTAAGGATTTGTACAGCTATACTAACTCGTCGCTTCTCTCCTCCGGAGATACCCTTTACCAGCTCGTTACCAACTAAATTGTCGGCACAGTCCTTCAGACCCATCTTCACCAGAACTTCTTCAGCTCGCTGGTATTTCTCCGATTTGCTCATCCACGTGGGAAGGCGAAGACCAGCTGCGAAGCGTAGAGTTTCACGCACTGTGAGAGACGGAAGCAATGCATCGTCGTCTTGGCAGACGTACGACACGACAGATCGTATGACCGAATCCGATGGAACAGCGTCGTTGAAGGACAGTTTCCCTGATGGCCGATACCTAGTGCTGATTGTACTGTGTAAGCGTAGGGCCATAGCATTAAGTAAACTTGTCTTTCCCGAACCAGACGGTCCCATTATTACATTAAGTGTGCCGGCTTGAAATGTTGCCGTGACGGGGTTAAGAATTATCTTAGTTGGCAGCTTTTTCCCGGTTAAGGATCGCTTATCCAGTGCTAAGGAGAATTCGTCAAGGCCAACATCTATAGCCCGCACTTCATGAATTGATCTTGCCGTCATCTTCTCTTTTCCGGCCGAAAGATCTGTGTCGGATGCTCGAGCGCGTGCAATTGTCATCTCTACTTTTAGAAAAGCTAACCCAACCCAGGATGTAACGAAGAAGAGAATGGCGAAGGCAACTAGAATGATGATTGGTCGTGCTACCCAGTTTCGAGGAAATCCAAGGTTGTCCATGATGTACCGTCCAGCGTATTGGTTACAGGCTGGATTTGACTCACCGCCTGGTAAGGGGCAATCATAGAAGCTACCCTCGAACTCGTTGCCACATAGAGCCCCAAACGCATAATACTATTAAAATATTAGCAAATTTTCGCTTAAAGCACATGTGAGGTATGGCCGACTTACAGTATATGTGATATACTTGGTCCATCTTACGTAGACCGGGATCGTATTGCTCTGTATGAAGTAACCACAAGCCATGCTTTGTAGCGTATACGTAAGGTTGGCGATCAAACTAGCTCCGGGGAAATGCCTGACCGCGGCGACAGACGACATGGCCAACGTGACAGCAATGTAGTGATTAAGAAGGATGATGGAAAAGAACGTAAAGAACTTCGATACGTCGGAGTCGAAGCCCACCATAAAGTAAAATATAACGCTGTACAAAAACGGAACGGGTATATCTTCGGTAAACAAACGCGCTAATCGACGGGACAATATGAAAGGAAGGGCGGTTACACAACCCTCGCTATTCTCGCGGTCGAACGTTGGGATATCTAATGTTAAACGGAAAATCTCAAATGTTAAGAATAGGTAACCTTGTAGACCTACCGAGATATATAGTGCAGCCTGTCTTGATCGAATGCCAGGTTGATCCCGGGAAAGGTTGTAGAAGATATACCCCGTGATGATAGCCATAAGGATTGCTTCCAGTATAGAACCAGCCATCCCCATCGGGTCTCTGTAAGTAACTTTCAGATTCCTGTCAGTCAAAACTCGCAGCTGACGAAAGAAATTTGCGTGTTGCCCTATTATCGGCCGCTTTGGTTTATCCTCCGTCTCGGCGGCCTCTTTAGATGTAGATGTCGCGAAAATCCTCAGCGATTCTTCGTTCCAAGCTGCCTTTAGACGCTCAACTCTGGCAGTACTCTCCTCCTCGAGCTCCGGAGAGCGGTTGTCGACGGCAGCTTGGTCGATTATGAATTCGGCGGGGTTAACGAAAGCAGGGAGTTGGAATCCAAGATTTGAAAACCACGGGATACACTCCTTCATGGTGCCTGAATAGACGGGGCTTCCCCTGGACAAGATTACGAGGTTATCAAATAGATCCCATATTTCGGAACGTGGTTGATGGATAGTTGTGATAATAGTCCGCCCCTTGTTTGCCAGAGCCTTGAGAGTCCTGACCAGTTGATAAGCGCTCGTCGCATCTAATCCAGTAGTTGGCTCGTCCAAAAAAAGAATCGATGGGTTTGCCAGGAGTTGTACGCCGATGCTCACTCTTCGCTTTTCTCCACCACTACACCCGCGATGTTGACTATTTCCGATTCTGGTATTTGCACAATCCTTTAGACCTAATTCGAGGATGACTTCCTCCACAATACGCATGCGCTCTTCTTTCGTAGTCGGTGGAGGCAACCTCAAATCCGCCGAATACTGTAGCGTTTCTCGTACCGTCAAAGTGGGAAGCAATATGTCCTGTTGCATTACATATGCGTGTCTCACAGAATGCACCCCTTCCTGTCCATTGAACGTGGCGGTCCCATTCTGCGAGAGTCGAGAGCTGAACATGCGTTCCGCGACCGTATTTAACAAAGTCGTTTTTCCAGAACCACTACCTCCGAGAATCGCGGTCAAGGTTCCAGATTTCAAGGAAGCATTAACTGAACTAAGGAGAGTTTTGGTCTTTGGGCCATTATGGCCTTTCCCAAACGTTTTCAACAAATCAGGATAAGTCGCAGGATCCCATATCGAAGGCGACGTATCGACAGTGACCGACAGGTTCCTTATTTGAACTTCGACGGCCTCGACATCATCTAACGACAAGTGGCCGACTGCTGGGACCGATATTCGCCGGCCTAGGTCCGGTCGGCTTATATCCATTGACGTCGAAACGGAGCTTAGAGGCTCGTTTGTGTCGATATGGATAGTAACAGGTTTCTCGCCATTTCGTTCGTCGTGACTTGGAGCGGCGATGTCTGAGTTTGAGGACGTCATAGCTGGAACGTCCGTAGTGATTCCGATCGCTATCAGCCAAGTGATAGATACGAAAGGCCTATGTAAAATAAGAAAGCCCGAGCAAAGCTCGAACGGTTATGATGGCATTCCCGGAACCAAACAAGTTGTTTCTTCTATAAATTAATGCATATATGTGTGTTATTCGATCTTGCTAAACAAATGAGGCTCGCAAAAAGACGGAAAGACTTAACATAGAAAACATCAAAATGCAAAATCTCTCGAGATCGCAAAGACCTGGTCGCCCCCCAAAAGGCCTACCGAGATAGTGTACCAGACATAGTAATGCAAGATGCAACATCAAGCTGACTAGGATTAATCCCACGCGAGCCCAGCGAACCACGTTATCCTTGCTACGGCCCTTAATTGGAACCATGGACCATGGACGGCTGCAATCTGCAACCGACTGCGACCAAGCCATAGAACAATGTACCCTTCTAGCCTTCTAGCGGGCTCTAGACCTTAGCGGTTCCGTAGTATCGTTAACACCCTCGTCCCGAATATTTCGGTTCGTAGCCGAGTCGGAACACGATTATTGGAAATTGATCAAATATATCGCTAAGAACCCAACCGATCCAATACGTAATTAATACTATTAGAAACCCATCTGCCTATGCCCGTCCCGTCATGGTGAGCAAACTTGGCGTAATGATAATACATCATCTCCGAATCCATAGGAGGTACCTAACATACATACAGACCTACATACATACCATTGCCGTTCACCCCACATCTTCCGATTGTCGATTTCCTACTTGTACTTTTACGATGGCTTGGCAAAATCTACCGACTTTTCCTACATATGCTACATATTCTCCATGTATCTCGTCGTATATACCATATACCACAAATATCTATGTAAGTCAAGTAGCATGGCGACCCTTGCCCTACGCCACGTGTTTCGGAAAGGAGAATATGAATACAATATAAGGCAGCCCCCCGGCATGAACTCAGTATGTAGTGTATGACATAACTTGGAAGGTAAGACATTTGATGCTCTAAGCGAAGGTGGCTTTGAGTGGGACATAGCATTTCCCTGCTGGGATTTGGAGAACTACGTCTAGGAAACATTAAGCAATGCTACCTGCTGCTGATTCAGTTCAGCCCAATCCGAGTGCCTGGTTGGGTCCTATGTCACTACCTATGTACCTAAGGTAGTCTTACATCACGTCTCGGTTAGAAATAGCTGACAGCGGGCCAGTCCCGGCGACGGAGACAATTCGTTAAGCGAACTTAAATTGGACTGTTTCCATACGGGCGGTATCTACATGCATATAAGGTATAGGTAGTTATACAAAATACAAAATACATACTGCATACCTTATATACGTATAATGAAAGTTGAGAATACCACAAGATTTACGACTCAAAGACAAGTTTACACGGCATATCACCACGATTATCAAATGATAAAGATCAAGAAGATCTATGTGGCGCATGCATGGAAACAGGCCGAATTCAGCAAGGTTGTGTTCGGAAACGAAGCGTTCCGCCTCGCTTGCCTGTCCAGGATTACATTTTCGGTCTAGAGTCTAGACCAACACGCTTCCAAGGTTCCACAAAGCTAACCTGACGGTTTGCATTGCTCGCATCGGTGGCGCTCTTAACCAAGGGATGCACATGGCCGCCACTTCATCGGGGGGTTTTCATATGTATGTATATCGATATGTGACAGATGAGCGCACGGGTCTTACAGTAAGAATAGACGAGCCTAACCATATTGGCAATTTTACATGGAGACATGGAGCCCGATTTGAAGAATTGATGAAGATTAAAAAAAAGAAGAATCTAAAACATCGCGTACACAGCATAAAGCGCCTTGGAATTTCCCCATAACGAACAGGACAGCGGGAAATGAGTTACGGAGTATTACTTGGCGATCTCGGCTCCAGTCCTATGTATTTGCAGCTAATCAATTACATACACAAAGGCTATCCGCAATTATGGCGAAGCGATGATTATCTAGGCCCTGGCTACATGTAGTGAATTAAATAAAGAATACCTAGCATGTAAAATGTGGAGTTTGGCAATAATATCCCGCGATAAAAATAAACCAGCTTAAGCGAGATATTACATTGCCTCGGTTAGATTCAAGAAACATTATCTTAGGTATGTTTTAGTCAAGAGCCAAGCTTTACCTTTTCCTTGGGGAACTGGGTGAGATTAATCACAGTCCCCATTAGATAGATGATTATGCGACTGTGAATTTCCCAATAACATGAGATGTAGTTTTTAAAACATACAGCTAGATAGAGGTGGCTGCTACGTAATATGACTTTGAATGTACCTGATGTAAAATATCATTAACAATGCGACAATAGGTTGCTTTCCTACGCCACTTACATCAACAAACTCAGGCCCGATGGGTTATGCTTAACCGCAGTCATGTATGATGGGGAAACATAACTCAGCATTTCATTCCACAAACTATCTAGATCGGTTTGAAGAAAGAATAACTACCTAAAATAATTAGTTATCTTATAAACCAGAATTATTAAAAATTGACTTTCTAAGGACAGGCCCCTTTAACTGCTTTGTGCCTCTATTGAACGAAGCGCACCAGCTGATGAGGTGCGGCACGGTTGAACAAGCCATTGGACAAAGGCGTCAGGGTTCTCCGCGTCAGACGCATTCCTCGCCGATGATGCGTCGGCACCTAACCTTCAAAGCACGTCAATTGGCGTGATGTGTGACACCTAGGTACATAGCACCAAATCAATGATTAATCAAGAACATACTTGCAAATACCTAACATCTAATAGTCTAGGTACCTACCTATACTATCTACCTAAGGTACCTAATAAGTAATAACCTCTTCATAACTCCTAAACTCCATCTAATCTCTCTCGCGGGCCATGCAATATCATCAAGTCATCATACTATCAATAATCATCGCGGCTCAGCCTGTTAAGGGTTAAGGATCAGTTTCCTCCTTCCCCATCGCCTCATAGCTGAGCTCATTAACACCGGCCTCGGTCCCCGCACAGCTCTTAAGCAAACCTCTTCTCGACAATAGCTGTACCAACCGGCTTCCCGGTCACGAACCCACCATTGATGCCTCCGTGTTCGAAGACTTTCTTGCCCCTCAGCCACGTCTCTTTGACACGACCCGCGAACCGGCGGCCCTCCCATGGCGAGCAGCGGTTCTTCCAATGCATGCCGGCAGAGTGTAGTGTCCACTCCTCGGTATCATCGAATACGCAAATATCAGCGTCCATGCCGACCTTGAGCGCCCCCTTGCGATGAGATAGTCCGACCTGCTTAGCCGTCGCGGCGCAACATAAGCGCACGATGTCGGTGATACTCGGAGCTGCCTTGCTTCCAGCTGCCGCTCGCTCCTTAGCCGACGTGTAAAGGATGGGCAAGCCGAGTCCGACCGACGAGATGCCACCCCATGCGGCGAAGAAGTCACCAACGCCTTTTGCAACCTGCGTCCCGATCTTTGTTTGCTCCCCATCGTCATAAGCTAGGTCAGCCGTCATATCAATACCCGAATCGGAATGGTGCATATGCGAGGCTTCGATTGTTTGGAGGTGAGGTGGGAGGAGCTTGAGCTCGGGGGTACAGGGCGAATGGTCGGAGACGATGGTTTTAATGCACGAATCCGGTGCTGCGAGCTCTTCCCAAAGACCGTCTTGGTTTAGCTGCTCACGAATTGGTGGGCAGCATTTGTATCTGCAATCACCATCCTCGACACTCTCAGCCGCCAACCCTAGATAATGGAAACATGTCTCAGCCGTAATGTCGATTCCAGACTTGCGGGCGGCCTTCAGGATCGGGATCGCTTGCGTCGCAGACAGGTGTACGATATGTAGGTGCAGACCTGGAGCCAGATGCGCGAGGGAGAGAATCTCATCGATTGCATAAGTTTCGAAGGATGGAGGTCGCGACTCGAGAAACGTATTGTACGATTGTAAGTCGCCGTGTGGTGCTAAGGGGGGTTCGGAGGCTTGTACTGCATCACCAACCGAATCGGAAATCGGAGGGATCATCTCGGCATGGAACATGAGCGTCGTCGGTGTGCCATTTAGTGTTTTCATTGCAAGTGCAATGTCATTGGAAGAGATGGCAGGGAACTCTTCGACCTATTTACTCTTGTTAGCGAACTATCTAAATACGATTGGCTTGCTGTAAGCGCAAACTTACACCCGACTCGATTAGGAAGCCTTTAAACCCGCGAACACCGGCCTCTACTAGGGGAAGAAGCTCATCCGCATTTCCGGGGATAACACCCCCGTAGAACCCCACATCAACCCAACATTGGCCCTGGCTAGCAATGAGCTTCTCCTTGAACCCCGCCAAAGTTGTGGTCGGTGGGATAGCATTGAGCGGCATGTCGATAACGGTAGTCACGCCGCCAGAAGCTGCCGCCCTAGTACCGGTGTTGAACCCTTCCCATTCCGTTCGGCCTGGCTCGTTAAGGTGCACATGAGCATCTACAAGTCCAGGGATCAAGAGTTTGGCGCCATAGTTGATGTATGTCGTTGACGGAGCAAACGACGTCTTGGGCAGGATAGTAGGTATAATAGCCACGATCTTTCCGGTAGCCGGCGAGATAGATATAGTAGCCGGGGTGAGTAGGAGGCTATCGTCTGGTAAAGTGATTACCGCCCTCGTTGACACGAGGACGGTCAACGGTCCGGCATTCGTTCTAGAAGTGACTGTCATTATGTAAGGTCGACCTGTGGAGTTTTTATTCTTTTTTTGATGCTAACAGACGAAGTGGTAGATTGGCAGACGAAGATAAGGATAGACGATAGACTAGTAACGAGGACAAAGCAGATATCTTCTTATCACAGTGTCTTTGACTGCAGGTTGGTGGACGAATGATAAGAGAAAGAAGACGAGATAAGGAGAAAAGTATACTACGCAACAAATGATTGAGGGAGTGTATCACAAGTCAGCAGTGACATGCAGCAGTATGTACGGTGCTGGTGATGACTGGAACGAAAGTGAATGATAGCCCAGAAAGGACAAGACCTACTGACGGGAGGTGTACTACGTGGGGATATATGACGAGAAGATATGAGCAAGCCGAGAAAAGCGAAGGAAGAATGGCAAGTGGGTTAATGGATACGATCGAGTCAGAGAAGTTACATTCAACCTACGGCGTTTCGGGTTTTACTTAGAACTAGGCCAGTAGGTCAGCAGCGATACCGCTACGACAAATTTCAAGTTCGGCTGGCTCTAGTACGATCGTGTGAGCGGTGAATCCGTTGGTGTAAGCTGTGGGCTACGGTGGGTTTATAGGCTTAGCCTCGGTAAAGGGGTAAGATATCTCGAGGCTGCTAGAGAAAACATAGGAAATAGTCGGACTGGCCTGCAGCAGGCCCTGATTCAGGAGGGCGTAACCGCCTAAGAAGATAAGTCAAGAACATGACGGAAATAGCAATTGAGATAAGAGAAAGACGGGAAGTGGTTTAAAGTGGGTGTGGGTGACGATAAGTAAGAGGGTAGGTAGGTACATTGAGTAAGACGAGAGCAGGAAAGAAAAGAAGAAGGAAAAAAAAACATTTGACGGGACTCCCGAATTGGACAATGGTTGTTATCGGCAAGTTCTGATTGGTCCAAGACTTCTTTAACCCAGGAAAGGTTATGACTTGCATTAGTCTGATGTCCACTCTGTCTGTAAGGGGATTTATGTAACTTATTTTAGCCAATACCTGCCCACGCTGCCATGTTTAATGTTAGGTAGTCTAGGTAATCAGATCGATATCGGACCTGACCGGGTTCTGCCTGTGGGATACGATACGTGACACATCATCTACAAATTTCAACTCAATTCAACTCAAGGGTCTATGGTAAAAAAATAAAATAAAATGAAATAAAAACCGGCAAATTTCGAATATCGATTTCCTCTCACAAGGATCAGTACTGGTAATATAGATACCTCATATGCACGCCCAAACAATTATTCCATCCACAGATCTCTTGTCTTGACGTCCGTGTTACGTCGATGCGCCCCGGCGGAACGGACGGTGTGGACCGTACTAAAGTTACCTAACCATAAGTTTCTATCGAGCAATCATTTCGCGATAAATTCGAGTAAACTTTCGAGTTCGAGCCGTCACCCAAGTGGTCAGTCATCCACGAATGGCTTCATTTCAGCACCGCATCTGGCAATCCCCCGCGGCCGCCATCGCCATCGCTATCGCCCGGTTTCGAATATTTATCAAGTAATTTTATAGTAATATAATTTCGGTAGTTTTCGGCCACGAAGGTCTCGACTTTCGACTTTCGACGTTCGACTTTCGTCTCCCATCAGGGGCGGTATAATGCTGACGGTCACGTATCAATATCAACTCACCAACTCACCTACTCCACTTCCCAAGGTATTAACAGCAATAGCCTTCTCGGTGACTACCGCTGTCGTGGACCAATCCAGATAAACACCGCCGCTTTAGTCTTTATGAGTGCCTAAACTTAGGCCAAATTTCGTTGCTCCCGTCCGCTAACCGCGAGGCTACTCCGCGCCGGGCCCGAACTACCGGAATCATGACTTTTGCAGTCGAGCATGTTCGCATATTCCAGTTCCGATTTACTCGCCTTTATTGATTTTCCGATGTAGAAGGCCTCTTTTCGATTGTCCTCCACTAATTCGGAAAGTCCCATTGGTCTATTCTCGCTAGTTACGCTACCCAAAACTACGTCTTCTCGATAGGGTCTTCGCAACCCTTGGCTTGCTTGCGAAATATTGAGGAGTCGTTTAATAAATAGATCTACTCAATATGGATATCCGTTGCTTAAACCTCTAAGGTCTGATAATTACAGGTAATTGATTATTTAACAACGCAACTATCGGAAACCACTTGCAGGTAGTATCACACGTAAAGAAAACATCCTGGCAATACATGTATTATTAGTATTCACTGCGCTATATCAAATCATTTCTTCATTTGCGATACTAATTTTCCATAGTTATTAAATAATTAACCAACGTACCCATTATATATTACTTCACAAGTTACCAACTCATATTCTTGATTCGCTAAGACCAGTTATAAGAATTCAACTGATTATCATAAGTTAGGAACTTCATGTCACAAAGTAAATATTATATCATAACTCCTTTAAGAGTGATCATTCCCAGGCAGAGAGATACTAATAAAGAAGCAGCTAAACCCTCAATGTCTACTAGGCTACCACCAAGGTTCCAATAACAGAGATGGCAGTACTACTCATGTCGGTAACGGCAACAATAGCTTAGCCTAGAATTGTTTTAATATACATTCTCGCGGATCAGTTACTACCAATGAAATAATGCCACAATCGGTTCTTTCGGTCAACTTCTTTAACCGAAATATCTAAAGCTCTAAGAAGTTTTCCCTAAGAGATTAGGTCATAACAATCACGAGCCCTTCTGCTCAAATAGCGTCTCAGAATTCAACTACCGTTTCAAAGAGCAGTTCTCCTTGGAAGGGCCGGCGAGGTAATCTATAATTATAAAAACTTGTCAAGGCTACTTTACAGTTGCTTACAATTTGGCTCCGTTTTTTTATACAGACAAATGATATGTAGGTCCGACAGCCTCCGGTGTTTATATCTAATTATAGGTCCCTACCTGGCGCCACAAAATTTATAGTCATCAATCTCTATTATTTATAGGCTAGGTAGTGCAGTGTAATAAGTTAGGATTCATATTAACTAAACAAACAGGCTTACCCCCTGGCGGAACTTGAGAGGCCATCTTGATTACCAATCTTCTCAACACCCTACCAAATATTACCACTCAGTCAAAGAAAGCATACTGCACAATGGCTCAAACACCCAGGACTTGGCTAATTACCGGCTGCTCCAGCGGTTTCGGTGCTCTATTCGTGCGCCAACTCTGCGAGCAGGGAGACAATGTCATTGCCACTGGTCGCGATGCCGAAAAAAGACTTGCTCACCTCAAAGATACTGGAGCGACAATCTTGGACCTCGACGTGACAGCGCCACCGGACGTTATTGCGGCTAAGATGGCTGATGCCTGGAATTTGTATCCATCCGGTATTGACGTAGTCGTGAATAATGCCGGCTATGTTCTAAGTGGTGCCATCGAAGAATTGACGTGGGTATAGATGCTAATTAGTACAATTAATTAATTGCATATTGCGACCCGCTGACAGAAAGTAGACAGGAAGATATGGAAGATGTCTTCAAGACTAATTTCCACGGTCCACTGAACATTACTCGCGCACTTCTGCCTCGAATGCGGGCCAGAGGAACAGGCACGCTGCTATACATAAGCTCACAAGCAGCGTGGCATGCCGATCCCAGCGCTGCTGGGTATTGCTCATCCAAATTCGCCCTTGGAGGTGCGATCGAGTGTCTCGCTAAAGAACTTGCCATTTTTGCCCCAGGATTGAAGTTATTGATCGTCGAGCCTGGTTACTTCCGCACGAGTGCCTTCAAGAACATAAGGAACGTAGACCCGCGCCAGCAAGACTACGCCGGCTTCAATGCTACCGTGCGAGCCGCTGAAGCTGGCATAGTCGGCAACGAGCCGGGAGATCCTTCCAAGGCAGTTTCGATCATGATTGATTTGGTAAAAGGGACTGGCGTGGCGGCTGGAAAGACTGTACCACTTCGAGTTCCTTTAGGAACGGATGGTTGGGAAAGGATTAGGGCTAAATGTGAGGATATGTTGAAGGTCTGTGATGAATGGGAGGAAGTGGCTAAGAGTACGGATTTGAAATAGTCGGTGTCGCATCTATATAGTTTGCTGAAGGGTCGGGGGCAGTTTAACGGCTAAATCGAGTATTAAGTCGCCTTATTTCTCACATTGATTACGCTATGAGACTGTATGTAGGCCACTTAGGTAAAGACCCTAGATATAATTAGAAATGTCGAAGGTGAAGGGTAGAGAGATCATAACCTGGCAGGCTATAAAACGAGGTCCCATGTCGTTAGGGGTTTCATATTAAGAACTCGAATATAACTGGTAAGTTATGTAATGAACATATGCTTAAAGAGTTATATCGAGAAAACATAATTAAGTTCTAGAATCGCAAGCAACTTTCGATTCTAGTCTCCAAGTCGGTGTACCCCTATTCCTCGTCACATAGCTTGTGCATTATCGGCGTCGTAAATCATACCTAGTCGAAACGTAATGGGTGATAAGAGCCAATGAAGGCATCGAAGCAGTAAGTGAATTAAATATTTACAGGTCTATTTTGAATAATAACCTCGTAAATATTTATTGTAAGTTGCTGACAAGTAGATTAAGAAATGATTTGATACCCATTCCTCCTTTTGAGTCTCTCTTCCATCTCACGAAGATCATAACGTTCGCGACGGGTTTTACCATCTCTCTACTCATTTTCCATCACCGTAGTAGTAAGGGGTCCTCTCCTAAATGTAATCAAACAAGACCACCGCGAGCTTGAAGCATACTACCCTCATATTTTCGATAACAAGAGCACAGATGAACGGCTAAGTACCGGAACCCTTTCGTGTGGGAGTTGGCACGGCACCCTGTAGCAGAGGAGATAATTATTTATCTGGCGATAGAAAAAAAACTTAAATAATGGGCGAGATATAGCAAGCAAATCTCGCGATCAGCATCAGAGTGTATGCAACATTCTGGTTTACTACTCGCTATTTTTTAGAAGTCAATAAGGGAGAAGATTCTTAAATACATAAATCGCGTACTATAGTGCTAATAGAAAGTAATTTTCGCCCGTATAGATCAAGGAACAATTATAT
Organism: Daldinia loculata; assembly: GCF_022478755.1. NCBI lineage: Eukaryota > Fungi > Ascomycota > Sordariomycetes > Xylariales > Hypoxylaceae > Daldinia > Daldinia loculata. The sequence continues at coordinate 23,493 of NW_026054914.1, forward strand.
CGTCTACAGAACCTGAATGTAGAAGATCCAGACTTCAAGTCAACGTTCCAGAACCTATTCTCCAACCTCCAGCAACACGTTAAAGAAGAACATGATCTACCGAAACTTGAAGCCAAGCTCGACAAAGACTCGCTGTTGCAACTAGGGAAGTCTTTCGAACATACCAAGTTCTGATATTATAATTCTCGCCTGAAAGTATTAGAACAGGAGCAGTTGGTATCCCCCCCCCATCCTCCTTACATTATTCAACATTTTCTCTCCCTCTATATCCCTCCAACAAACCAACTTTTACTACCCGAGCCCTGCTACTCGTTGTTCCCGGGACAACTTCATAACGTTGGCTCTCTGTGGTAACGCTTTGAAGGTTAACCCATATTCGAGCATGGTTAATGTAGGTAACATGCACGCACCCTACCCACGCATATAACGACACAAGTACAAGACAGAAATACGAGTTATCCACAAAGCCCCCAGAGTCAGCAGAGGAGCTAGAAGCACTCTTGGATAACCAGACAGTAAAATTTGAACGAGGAGCCGATGGGCAGTTAAAGTTGCCAAAAAGCGAGATAAAATCCGGATGGACGCTTCCTTTAGATACTATAATCATCAATTCCAAGCCAGGAGTTGGTTTAGCTAGCCAGAACAGTTACGGGGGATAATGAGACTCCGGTAGGAAGACGGCGACTCGGATGATTATGGGAGTTGAACGATTTTAGAAAGTTAGAAAATATGAAGCTTCAATTTCTTACTTAGTGCTAACTTAGACCTCTTCAAGGACTCTCGTAACCCCTTGCCATTGGTAACAAATAAGGTATGAAAAATACATGTAGCATATTCCTACACACGGTCCATATACACGGCTTCACTATAGGGGCTCATCGATCGAGACAATCTACTTAGCAGTAGACAGAGCAAAAAGCAACTAATGTCATCACTAAGCTTAATAGTCGGCAAATTAATATTCGAGAATGAAACTCGCATAGGCAATCGGGAACTTCGGGTAATCATTGAAACTAATCTAAGACTGGTATTTATCTCATCAAGACGTGGTTATTTAGTAGCTGGCATACACATCCCTCACATCACGCAAGATTCCAACAACCCGCTAATCCCACCAATACCTCCAAAATGACAAACCACACAAGACCTATTGCAGGCCAAGACTGCGAAGTCGATCCGTAAGAATGCTAAGTTGCATCTGATTTTCGCCGTCTACTCCCTCCGCCTTCTGAAGCTTCTCCGCCGCGGCTATCAAGGGCTCCACAAACCGTTGCCCCACCGCTGCTCCCATGCCGGCCGGTACGAGCTCCTTGAAGCCGGTAAATAGGAAGTAGGCGAAGTTCGCAACTTGTAGGAGAAATAGGTTATTTTGAGCCCAAAACTCAACTAACGCGTCTGAGCTCGATTCATTCAAGGACAGCATATCAGGGAATAAGAAATATTGCAGTCGTTCAATGACGTCAGGGGAAGAGAACTGATTGGATCGCTTGTTTTGCCTGGCGGCGATGAGCTCTTCTTTTAGCCACGTGATCGCGCATGCCTTGAGGGACGCAAACATGCAGTTCTCTAATAGATCCTCGAGGATTTCTAACCGGTTATGGTCGTCGGGCTCGGAGTGAAGAAGAGTGCCTGCAAATGATGTGGCGGCGTTCCTGACTTGAATATCCGGATGAAATACTGAGATGAGCGTCAGATTATGGTGATAGGCCATTAAATTTGTATAATCTTCAGCTTTTACTAGTTTCCGATATTCGAGTCCGAGTCCGATAGCTAGTAAAGCATCGGCGATTCCCGGACTAGCAAGAATCTCCGACTGCATTTCCCTGCCAAGAAATCGCCCGAGTATCGAGGCATGGTCCGGGAATATGTGCATCTCGGGCCAAGGGCTATCTGAGCCGAAGACGTCTCTCGAGAATAACCAGTAGGCGATAAGACACACGGACCCACCCGGGGAGTAGTGTATATCGTCCGCTGAGGAGAAGTCGTTGAAAGCTGCAAGGGGATCTCTATGTACTGGACCTTCGGAAATGCTCTTTACGAACTGTTTTGAGCAATTACTTAGACCGAGATCACGTAGTAAGGCCTAAGCGATGTTAGCTCTAATAGAATATTGAGTGGGAGGTGGTAGATAAACTTACAACAAGTTGTCCTACTACTGCATCCCGCTTTTGCAGTTCCTCATTTTCCCTGAACGCCTCAACCGTCGTCTTCTTACCTGGGACATTCTTTTGCGGGTTGTATACCTCCAGAAGTCGAGGTGACCATAGCATGTCGTATGCATTTACATATCGCTGTAAGATACACGTGACAAAAGCCTGCAATAGCTTCTGCTGCATGGCCTCCTCTTGCGGATCCTCCTGCTCGGCCTCGGGATCTGGCGCATTCTTAGATTCATCCCCGTCTTGATCGGGATTGGCCACATTAATGCTAGATTTCCTAGAGGGTAGAGGTGGCCTTTTACGGCCCGAGAGCGAATAGACTAGATTTATTACGGAGGCAGTCATCTCCGGTGTGGGCTGATAGGCCTCGAACACCTTCACTAGCGATGGCCCCAGAAATCGAGAGGGGTACTTTGTCTTGATACGCTGGTGAAGAATCGCGAGCATGCCAAGTAGAGTGATGAATTTCCCCGGTATTTTGGAGTCCGGGATGACTCCGGGTTCCTCCACATCGACGACTACTTCGTCATTCCAGGCGACAGTAAGACCCTCTAGCGCCTCCATAACCTTGATGACGACTTCGCGGGGATTTCCCAAGCGGGCCACCGTCTCAAGACATGTTTCCGAGCCGTCGATGTTCAGTAGCATCTGTACTAGGTCCCAACCAATTTCTTGCGTGAGATCGGCATCTTGGAGGACTTCATTTAGGGCTGGTAAGATTTCTGGAGATGTAACATGGTATTGGAGGACGGTGAGATAAGTGAAGCGGTCTTCCTTAGACGCTTCTTGTATAGCCTTTATGGATTCCGACAGTTCAGACATGTTAATGTAATATTTGTAATATTTGGGAACATATATGATGTGTACCGTCTCGTCGGAGTGGGATGGGTGATTATGGATTATGGCAGGAGATAGACACGGTGGGTTAGAAACGAGGCTTTGTGGCTTGATGTTGAACAAACTAAATGTTGTGGACTCGGGCTGGCTGGAAGCTGTTAAGCCTTTTAGTTGTAATGCCAATGACGTGGGTGAGGGGACAGTGTAAACAGGTACAAAGCACAGTGTATACAGTCCCACAAAAAACAGTATCGTGCCAGCTTAGAAGTTGTTATGGTGGTTTATTAGTGCGTGTCCCTTGCAGTAGCGCCCGCATCTCGCAACTTCCAGATATATAGATACAGTGTGAAAGAGATGCAGCTATCAGTTCATGATCGTCTTTTATTAACTCCTACAAAGTAATTCCCAAGCAGATCAAGAACCTATCTATCTATCTTAATCATACCCCTTTTACTACACCCCTCCGATACATACTGTTAAATCTCACTCAACGAGATTCATAATATACGTAGTCGGTGAGCCATTTGATGATCACTTACATCTCACTCAAAATCACAATTTATCCAAGACATTCTTTGCCAGCAATCCAACGAGGATCGTGTTAATGGTATCGGTGCATCAATGCAAGTATACCTATACAAGGAAGTGTTCAAGGCCAATATGACACAAATTCTGGTCAGAAGCCCAACTAAGAATAACCGGTCTCATACGCCTGATGATTCATATTCCAGCGACCATTCGCAAATATTGAGATTCCCATTTCGAGCAAAACCATACGCTCGCAGGTTGTGAGGTCCTGACCTCATTATCTACCGGGCCGCAAAGACCCCGGCCGTCGAATTTTTCAAAATTTAAACTATTATGCTCTTAGAAATCATAAAAGAAGAGGCAGCAGTGCGCAGCTCCAGAGGAGGAGCGCCATGGCTCTAGTCGACGGAGCATCTGCTGTCGGCGTCGGCCAAGGTATTTGAGTCTGGCTTATTGCTGGTGTGGTTGTTGGTATCTCCCATGCGATGCTGTAAGATTCGTCGCTCGGTGATCCGGCCGCGGTTATCAATGTCGTGAGGGTGGGGGGTACCTCCGCTGTCTGTAGTATACTTATATCGGACAGAACGTGGACCGTGACAACCGGCTCGTCGAAGTCTACAGAGTCTGAAGATGAGGATGTGCGTGCGGGTGGTGTAACAATGCTCCTCGATAGGGAGGTAGTAAAAGTAGGAATGAATTCCTTTGTTGTCGACTCCGGTTCCGGCTCCGGCGGATTGATTACTTCCTTAGCGTTGGCCCACGTATCGACCAGACACTCAGACATCAACTGGTTATCGACTAGACGTCCATCTTTCTTCGATGGCGTCAAGCTTAGAACATCAGAGGTCTCGATATTGCCGGCGCCCCAACCGACTATGCCGACGAAGACGTCCGAGTTGTCGTTGATAAGTGTGTTTTGCGCACAGAACATCTTAAGACACTGGCCAACTTATTAGAAACATGCAACAGCTAACATAGATGACGGAATGAGAAGCAATGTTGCTAAGACTTACAGAGGAATCTTGGGACGCTCCCGTCTGGCTGACGAGACCCTTCCTCCCCTTTTCCCTTAGGTACTTCGCAAGGTCTGCGAAGGCATCGGTGTTATCCGTTGAACACTGCTTGTTCGTCCCTGAGCCATCCTTATCCAAATACGCATGGATATCCAAGAGCAGATTATCTGTTGATCCGTCAGGGTTCGTGATATCTAGCAATTGCTCCGCACCGCCGTCCTTGGTCAGTGTCGCCACGCCATCGGAGTTTGACCCAGGAAGCAGTATCATCTGCTTCGTCGCGCCCGCTTTTCTGATAGCCGTAACAACTTCCTGGCAAGTCTTCGCCCACGTATCGACATCGATGTCGTGCGGCTCGTTCATGAGCTCGAAGATAACCTTATCCTCGTCAGAGTACTTCTTCGCCAACTGTTCCCAGAGATTGGCGAATTGGTCATCCGTCGGTCCACCCTGTCCGATGATCTTGCCGTTCCATCGAGCATAGTTGTGGATATCGATCATACAGTATGCGCCGGTAGCGAGACAGGCCTGCATCAATCGGTCGTATTTATCAAAGTTGTTGCTATCGAGCGTCCCCCCTAAATTGTCTTTGACGAGAAACTGCCATGATGTTGCTGAGTAGGCTCGTTAGTCTTATTCAAGTTAACATATCTTGAATGGTGGTCATACGCATTCTCAGTATGTTGATGGCGTCATCTCCGACAAAGTGCCACATCTGAGTAACTCCATCGTCCGGAAGCTTTGCAGAGTCTAAAGGACATGTTCCCTTTCATCATGTTAACCTGGCGCTTCAATCATAGCTTCGATTATACTTACATCGTTCTTGCATCCGAATTCGCCTCCCGCTATCGAAACTCCCTTGAGATATCAATGTTAGCGTTTGAGTGTCTTAGAAGCTATAAGTGGCAACGTACTAGAAATTGAACTTTTGCAAGGACAACACGCGCCGCAGCCAACAAGAAAATCGACTTCTTAAAGTACATTTCTTAATAAAAGCTTCTTACGAATTGAACATAAGGAGAGTCAAAAGGCGAAGAACGAGAATGAAAGGAATGAAGGCCCCGCCGTCGAACGAATGCAACGTGAGATTGCAGCAAGAATGAAAATGTAGAAGAAAACAGATGACAGCTGAGAGAGTAAGGCTAAAGGAAACGAATCAAGGAAACAGATGCAGACGACAATCCCATCTTCTCGGCGAAGGATGTCCTGCATCACTGGGCATCAGTCATATAAAGGGAAGAATCAATCCATCAGGTCGCGTAATCGGGTTAGAGTGAGCCCATGATCGGTCACTTTCGCGGGTGGGATTTCAGGAGGTTTAAACCTGCGGCGTTTCGCATATAGAGTAGACCTACTAAACCTCCAAAATTACCTGACCGAATAGGTTAACCTATCAAGGTATGTTGATTCCATATATCTATCTACGGCATAGCCTCCACGCCTTTTTTTTCTTTTTTGGTTGCGAGCCGTCGTGTTACCAACGAAAGCCACATAACAAGTCTTATGGTTCCTTAAGAGTTGCAGTTTAAACGGTATTACAAACTAGTGACGATATTATTTTATTTTTCATAATATTTCTCATCTCCCCGACTCTTTACTTGGACGCTCAAATATGGACAAGTTTACAAAAATAGGATAGGAACATATACGTACCTTGGTTAGCTTATTACGAGGCGGTTCACTTTGAGACCTTGAAACATTGAAACATTGAAACATGCTAAAAATTGCCAGCTTCCCAAGATATCCAACTGCGCCGCCCGGCTGCAGAAGACCCGATCAAGTAATGCAATCAAGTAATGCCCAGAGATCCGACGTTTTCCATCATCCCATTCATGCCCCTATTAGCCATCAAACCGCTAATTAATACATACATTCATAACTACACGCATACATAGTAGTTATTTGGAAAAGGAAAGAAAAAGGAGAAAAGCGTTAAGAATAAAACATATGCCATGTGTTTTCTATCCGAACGTCTAGTTCTAGTAGTACAACCAGGTCATGTTGGCAAAAGTCTAGTAATAACATGCAAACCAATCAAGAAAACTAAAAGCTAAGAATAAACCTATAAAAAAGAAACCCATCAATCCTCCCACTCCTCGTCGTATTGGTCGATCAACCGGTTTTCGTCCTCGCGGTTACTTCGACCTCTTCCGGATGGTGATCCCGATACGTAGCGGTACCCTCTCCGATTCGGGAGGAGCCGAGCGCAAGAGGAGGTGGCCATGACGAAGAAATCCTACGTTTAGCAGTAGCAGTTAGCTTCAAGTTCTGTTTTATGTCTTCCTGTCGTGATCGTGATCGTAGAATGGAACAAGCACTTACGCATATGAAACTCCAGACGCTGGCCCAGAGCGAGTAGTTAGGCAGTTGTTTCCAGCCTCGGGCGTGGGCTACCGTGCGCTGGTAGAATATACCGCCGAGTAGGTAGACTAGGACGGCGATGGCGAAAATAATTAGGAACACGGAGCCTGGCCCCACGCTTCCCGGCTTGTGCGGTTCCACGCCTGCGCATGCGTGCTGTGACTTGACTTTGAATACGTATGAGCATTCTTCCGGGTCTGTCGCGATGAAGGAGACTTGAGCTGCGCCCGCGCCAGCGTCCCTGTCACAACTAAAGAATATGGTGGTTGACTTCCTCCGCTTCGGCTCGTCCGTCTCTTTAGATGATTTCCGAGTGTTGGTCGCGACGGCTGTCTTCGTAGGCGACGGCGTATCTTCTTCGCGCTCGAAATCAGATCCCTTATGGGCCGCGCCTTCGTGGACAGAAGAACTCCTACTTTCGATATCCGCTTCCCTCTTCACGCTCTTCCCGCATGGCGATCCTCCCGTGTATTGTAGAACTAGCTCCTTGCCTCTCGATATCAGAGCGCCGGACTGTAGACCCAGACTATATATGTCGCCCTTGGAGGTATAGTACGCGCTGACATTCTTCCACTGACTCGGCTCTACGCCGATCACTTCGTCAACAGGCTCTACCACGGCAGCGCAGATGTTCAAGGTGAAGTTGAACCCGTAATCGTAGCCCTTGGCGTGGTAGTCCACTAGCGGGGCTCCGTTACTATGCGCGGGCTTAGACCCATCGGGATTCTTCTTGAGGGCTATGTCGGGCCGCAAGTCGAAGAAGGCGCCTGACGTTGATGACGCGGTGCACGCTGTTGAAGTTGTCGTCTTGTCGGCATCGGCGGCAAGTGAGGTAGAAGTGAGGCAGAGGAGGGAGAGTAATGTCGGACATATATATGTCGAGCCTGAAGAGAAGCGCATGGTTGCGAGATAGGCTATGGCTAAAGAGGTATGGAGCACGGGTGGTTTTCTTTTCGGTCGAGGAAATGCGCTGGATGCGCTACGGAGATGTCGAAAATAGCCTAGTCATAAACTATTATATATCGAAGCCTCTAATATAACAATAGTGGTTTCGATGAGGTGATGATTCAATCGTTCGTTTATTCATGAAGTTCGTGTCTTTTCTCTTACAAAGTTGTTCCAAACATTCAAAGATTCAATAAGCCAAGTTGTCGATTTGCCGTCTAAGCCGCTATTACCTAGGTATTCTTAGCGCACTTCGACATCCACGGACCCCTGAATAGAAGATCCTAGAGATTGGTACGTACTTCGTCTGTATGTACACGTTTTAGCTGCCGCTACTGGAGATACTCTTTCATTATTGGTCATTTGATAGTGGAACCTTAGTATTCTGCTCACCTTGATTGGCTGAAATGCCATTGAAACGAGCCAACCTTAAAATTACATAACTAGGTCCGATGTACCTAAGATTACTTAAGATTTACTGGCCGACGTCTCCACATGAGCTTGGGGAAGTCGAGGTAGTAATGAAGTCAAAAATGGTGTCACTCGGAAGCCAAGATTTCCGGTAAGCTCTCCTATCTACAAAACTTCCACCTCTATCGTACCATGCGGGACGTTGGGAGCCGGTCACTTTTCACAATTTCGCACCGCCTCGAATAGACGCGTATTAAAGATCGAGACGGGTAGAAGAGGGCCAGGCAGAAAGTTATTGGATTATAAAGAGCTTTCAGGCGCTCCTCGGAGAATAACAACACTAACGAGTTCTCTCTTCCCAAACAATACTCTACCCTTTGGATCGCGACACAACTTTAAACATGTCGCCCAAGTCAAAGCAACCTCAGCCAGCGCATAGCTCGCATGGTTATGAGTTCGGCGGTCCGTAAGTGTTTATTCTAAAGACCCAATTTGAAGTTGGTAGAGCTAATGGTATATAACCGTTTAGATTCGGTACCGCTGCCATTACGTTCGGTCTTCCCATTCTCTGCTACATCTTCGCCTTTGGATGTAACGATATTTCCGGTTGTCCCGCGCCATCGCTATTAAGTCCAAAAACATTGTCCATCGAGAAATTGAAGGCCGAGGTAGGATGGCCCGAGGACGGTATCTTAGGTCTGGCTAGCTGGAAAGCTACCGGCTGGACTCTAGCATACTACTTCTTCAGCGCTCTTCTATACCGTATTCTCCCCGCTACCGAAGTTGAGGGTACGGAATTGTCGTCCGGAGGCAGGCTAAAGTATAGGTTCAACGGTGAGTATATTCTAGCTCGGAAGATCTTCACGGGATAGAGCTTAGCTAACGCAGTCTGTTAAAGCTTTCTCCTCGTACATGTTCACCCTCTCTCTCTGCCTTGCCGGTACTATTGCGCAGGGAGCCGAGTTTCCCGTATGGACCTTCATTGCCGACAACTACGTACAGATTCTGACTGCCAACATCCTCATTGCTTACGCACTTGCAACGTTTGTCTATGTCCGTAGCTTTTCTGTGAAGCCAGGTAACCCTCAGTTTCGACAGCTCGCCGAGGGTGGCTGCTCTGGGAACCTGATCTACGATTTCTATATGGGACGGGAGCTCAACCCTCGTGTTACCCTTCCAATCATCGGCGAGATTGATATCAAGGAGTGGATGGAGCTACGCCCCGGCATGCTTGGCTGGATCCTTTTAAACTGTGCTTTCATCTCCAAGCAGTACCGCACCTTCGGCTACGTGACTGACAGCATTGTATTCGTCGCCATCGTACAGACTGTCTACTGTTTGGATGCAGTGTACATGGAACCCGCTATTCTTACGACCATCGATATTACCAACGACGGTTTCGGCTTCATGCTGTCCTTCGGAGATCTCGTCTGGGTCCCCTTCATTTATAGCCAGCAAACACGATACCTATCTACACACCCAGTGACCCTCGGCTGGCTAGGTATTACAGGGGTTTCCATTCTCCTAATTGCAGGTTTCGGTATCTTCCGGTTAAGCAACCTCCAGAAGAACATCTTCCGCACGAACCCTAGCGACCCGCGTGTTGCTCATATCAAGTATATCGAGACCAAGACGGGTTCACGATTGATGACATCAGGCTGGTGGGGTGTCGCAAGACACATCAATTATTTCGGTGATTGGCTGCAGTCGTGGCCGTATGCATTGCCCACTGGTTTTGCCGGATACGTTATCCTGCCAGCTGGCAGCAATGTTGAAGGTGCTATCAAGACACTCGACGGGAGGGAAATAGTACAAGGCCCAGCCAAGTACTGGGGTATGCTTTTCACTTACTTCTACGTTGTTTACTTTGCCGTCCTTCTAATTCATCGCGACGGCCGAGACGACGAGAAGTGTGCGAAGAAGTACGGAGAGGACTGGGAGAAGTACAAGAGCATTGTGAAGTACAAGATTGTACCAGGTATCTACTAGGTCTATCTAAGTACCTTATTAAGAAGAAGATGCGACTGTAAGATGGATAGTGCAGATACAGTGACAGGGTTATAGGACCTAGGGGGTAGTTGAAAATGAAAAGGGGGGGTAATAGGGGAAAATATGTAATGTATATTCTCAACTTAGGTCCTACCTTGATTGACTACGCAGGTACATCATGTAGGTAGGTAATGTTGGAATAAATCATATTAGGTACCTGAAACCGCAGTATCCGGGCACTGGGTACCTACATGTATGTATCTCCCATGGCCCAAGTTGTGGATCACTTAGGAAACAACGATGTTGATGCCTTCCACCTCAACTCTCTTCAAATATATCAAGGAAGTAACGACGACTTCCGCCTGCCGTCATTATGAATTAACCAGTAGCCAATAGTCAGCAGTGATGACTTAACTTTTTGGTTTTAAAACCTAACAACTTTTTTCTTCTCGTCGGTCACTGATCCTTTTCAACCACCCAACAACCGTGTTGACGCCGCCAATAGTAAAAGTTGCCCACCTACGTATCTACGCAGAATACACATACGTTTTCTCGATATTTCTCGGGTGTCAGCTATTGTTAAAGAATTGGTCTTGAACCTATTTAACGAATAGTCAACAAGTACCAATCACTCAAATCAGTCGAGTTATCATGGCGAACGCAAACCATAAGCGTGCTCGTCCCTTCACGGCCGACCCCTACGACGAGCCACCCAAGAGACCAAGACCTGCATCCCCTCTCTTTACATACCATGGGCCTCCTCCCAACGACGTCTTTACTAGACCTCCCCTCAGCAGAGATGGACCTTATCACGGCTTCTATCCTGACCACTTTAGCCCGCAGTCGTCCGGGCCCTGGGGTCCAACTAACACAACTTCTGCACAGCCTTTCGACTATTCCGAATGTCTGCCCAATCCTCGACGACAGCACTCCAGGGAGAGAGACCATGATTTCCGTCCGCCTATGGCCTCCCATACCGGTCACCGACTTAGATCAAGCACAATGCCTTCAAGACCCAGGGAACCTATGTCTAATTTCCAAGACTCTTTTCAACCCCAGAATTCCCAACGAGGCCCGGACACTCTCGATGCTCGTGTTGCGGAACTCGAAGCGATTGTCAGATCACTGAATAGATCATATAATGATTTCAAGTTGCCTAGAGCTACTGTAATTCGCGACTTGCGTCGAGATATAGATAATCTATCAATGCTCGAAGGTCAAACCAATGAGTTGGAGGCACGTGTGCACGACATGTCGCGTGCTCTCCATGATCTGCAGGCTTCAACCGAAGCAGACAACGTTAATGACAAATCTACCGAACCCAAAATCCGCCAAGACGCAGCAACCCAAGCACGATCACAGATGCCAGAGCCGGGTATAGCAATTGACGACGGCGGCGATGATAGTGGTGATGATGTTATCTTCCTAGGAGAACGGCCCCTTCAAGATAGTGCTTTTGATATTCACGATAACGATAGCAATCGTGAGAATTACCAGCCGGAGGCCGTTACCCGTGACAATTTCGTGGCTTATCTTAAGAGCCTCGACTTTCGCGCACCGTATGGGATGGAAGTGTTTGTCAGCACGCCAGTTACGGCGAGAGACTATTGTCTATGTACGCTGAACGACGGCACGGTATACTTTGTACGTCTAGGAACCAGCGAGAAAGGATGGTGGAACATTGAGTATGAGCCTTATGAGCGAGCGCCCCTAATGCTGCAACGATATAAACGCGGACACCTCGATGGCGACCAACACTTAGATGCGAGGCGATTACCTTCACTGTTGCACTATCGCAGCAACGTCTGTGAAGTCGAGTACCCTGTTCCGAATTTTATATTCGCTCCTCCGCTCCGTTATGCATTACCTCTAGGAGAGATCCACGTATACCAACCGCGAGTCGACAAGGCACCACCTGACCTTATTGGTACAAATTTCTTCTTGCTTATGGATGTCACCAACTCCAAGAAGTCACTATGGATCGTATATGCATACGAATATCCCTTCAATAAAAGCAATGTCCCTAATCACTCTAAGGGTTACCAGCATGAGGAGGGTACAATCGAAACAGGAAAGTATGAATTGAACCGAAATTCGCCTCTCTGTGCGGATTTTGGCCTTTTCGATGTGGCATGCATAGCAAATAGCCTGGATGACTTTGTCGACTTAACCAAGGGAGGTATGCCAAACCTTCGTGGATACCAGCAGACTGTATGCCCTCAACTCGATCCCGTTAAAGTCCACCAGACGCTCCGCTCGACTGCGTGCATTGCACAGCCTGTATTTACAGAACCGAACCTAGACAGCCTAACTCGAGCAATCAATCAGGGGTGGAAGAAATAGGAGCCTTTATCCAACATCTCCCGAGATACCGACAGTTTTACCTAATTTGTTTTGCACGATACCGATCCGAGGGTCTTGATTATCCATCTTCATGCTAGCAATAGAATCGCGAGGTGTGAGGAGTTTGATGAACGAAGAAAAAGGAAGGAGGCCTAAGGAAATGGGATTACATCTACATTGATGCCATCCTAGGCAAATTTACCACAGGATACGGTCCGAGTGTTGGATGAACTTGACAGGTTGTTGGAACGGCGCCACTATGCATATCCTGTAAGTTATACTTCGGCTTAGCTACTATTTTGCCCTTAGATAACTGTTCAAGTTAATCTGCTTGCAAGGGCTTGTTAAGTAGAGCTGCCTTGTTAATGAACGCGTTGTTTCTTGAGCACTTTATGAAATATTCTCTACGTGAACTCGATCGAGCACGGCTTGCTTTACCTACCTACCTAGGTACCTAGGTACCTAATAAACATAAGCTTCCGCGGCGATGTTCACGTCTATTTGCTAAATCTATCAAAATACCCACGAGACGTAATCAATCCGGCAAGAGGCCAGTGTAGTAATTGTAACCAGGTAATTTCTCACTGCTACGCTTAGGCTCCGCTCGAGTGTTGTCGCTCAATGATAACCATCGGTATAGTACTCTATGGGTTTAATTACCGGCATAGTGAATTTAACAGGGTCACGTTGAGGACGGCAGGGAAACAAGAGACATAGGGTTACTTACTCTTAGGTGCCTAACCTAAGGCAAAGTGATATTCAACTCTGCCAACTATCCCCCTTTACACCTTATATGTAAACCTACCGAAAAGGGAGCTTTTACCATATGCAGCAATGCTATTATTACCCAGGCATGAGGCGAGACAAATGAATAGGAGGAGATAGGTCCTGGGATATTCCATTTTGAAAACTGAATCTTAAGTCAAGTAAACAAGGAAAACTCTGAATTGTCATCCTCATGTCCAAACATATAGGATGAGCTATCTAAGGATTTTTACACCAAGTAGAAGAACTGACAAAGATTAACCGCGCCGACGCAACGAAGACAGACGCCTAAACCAAATCCCCAAACAGACTTAAATATACACGACGTAGACTTGGCCTCCTTTAGACCATCCATACCCCGTCGTCAAATCCTACAGTTCCTCTTTGTCTCGTTTCGTTCCGCATTGACACGTATCATCACCTCGTTTACTGTAAGTACTTTAGAATCTCCTCCCGCTCCTCGACAGGCATCACATGCAGCATATCCTTCAAACCCTTAAGAGCTGAGGTCTTATCTGATCTAAGCAAATCGGCTAATCCGTGCGCAACGGCATCCGACTTGATTTGCTCGACCTTGGTCTCAATTGTCTCAGCGTTCTCCTCGTACCATGTCACTACATCCTTGTCGTTGTGGTCGAAATCGGGGACCCCAGACCAAGCTGCGAGCAGGCGAAGGTTGTGCTGACGGCTCTCAGTGGCAGCAGCGCTGTTCGAGTCAATAACCTTCGGAGATGAGGCAGTAGCCATGCGCTTGAGGATGTGTTCCTCGTTGAGACGTCTACGGACACGCCAGTAGAAGAAGCGGCGAGTATTCTTCCACTCTAAGACCTCGCGAATAGTACCCTTGGCCTTCATGCGGCCAGCGCGGTCGTGCAAGTCTGCAAACTGCAGGCCGATCTGCGCATAGATGGGTAGTAGTTGCTTCTCGCGCTCTGTCATCCTTTCTTTAAGCTCCGCATGCTCCTCCTTGGACAAGGTGCTGTCAGCAATTTGCTTCTTCAGCGAGGCGTAGAGGGGGTCCAAGCGAGACATGGTCTCTAGCTGCTTTTCTTTCTTGTACTTAATACCAATGATACCTTCGGGCTCTAGGACACCGGCACGGGATTCGACATCAGCATACATCTCCATGGCGACAGGGTTAATGGTAGGGTCGACCACAACCCAGGAGCCACCACGCAACTCGCCAAAGGGCGGGATATAAACGAAGATAGGTTGCTCAAACTTGACGAGAGCGTCGACAATGTACGAACCATATTTCAAAACTTCGTTGTACATGTCTCGCTGACCACCGGAGAAACCTCGCCAGTTGGCAAGGATCATAAGAGGAAGCTGTTCGCCGTAGTTGAAGTCGTTGATGGCCTGGGCGGTCTTGAATGCAGAGTTCGGGTACCAAACACCGCCAGCTTCATTGCTGACTTGCTCAACGGAGTCGGGGTTCGCAGGATCAGCGGGGGTAACATTTTCAACGGTTCGAGTCTCCACCGCAATAACACCCATCGGAATACCGCCAAGACGAGCACGGCCAACAACAACGGTGCGGGCCCAACCACCAAGAGTCTCAACGAAGGAGTCCTTGTCAAAGAGACCTGGCTGGAATCCGTCCTCGTCTTGCTTACCGCCAATGAGCCATCTAACATCGTGCGGCTGCTTGTTAGGCGGGGTGTATATCACCTCACGATCCCAGGTGTCGAGGCTAGGCGTAATCGGTACAGGTAAATTGCGCCGAGCAGGAACGAAAGAAAGCCACTCGACAATCTTGCACACGCCGGCAAAGTCATCATTAGCAGTTAAGTGAGACACACCATTTCGGTACATGATCTGGGTACCACCAAGCTGTAGGTTAGAGGTGTAAACTTCGCGGCCAAGCAAGTTGTTAAGGGCCTGAGCACCAGTTAGAATAATGGGCTGACCCTCAATCTGAACGGCACGCTGGCCGAGGCGGACGAGGTATGCGCCAATACCTATAGAAAATTAGCAATTAATCTCAATAAACTAGAGAAACGGTTGAGCTTACCGATAGACCGGCATGTGATGAGGGTAACTGTGAAGATGTCGTTGTATGCACGACTTGTGGCACCAGCAATAAGACCAGAGCCCCTCAAGCACTCAACACCAAGTCCGTCCTCGGCACCCACGATGGCCACAATCTTGTGGCGCTTCTCGCCCATTTCAGTGATCTCCTCGGTGATGACGTCGCGCTTAGCACCGTCTTCAAACCGCTTCTTAGCATCCGCATCTAGGTAGAGGTACTTGAAGCCCGACTCTTGCCTCTCCGGATCTTTCCAAGCTACTTTGAAGTGCGGGATAAGCTCCTCAGCAAGGCCAAGTCGCGCACCGGAGTTGGCAGAGAGATAGATTCGCGGAATGCCGAGGCTGCGAGCCAATTCCGTGCACTTGTTAAAGAAATGATCTTCTTTAGGGCCAAAAGATCCAATCTTATAAGTGATATCGTTGGCGACGACAATGAACTTCCGGCCCTCAGGGTACTCGGGAGTACGAGCATTAATGAGCCATCCAACCATACCGCACGAATTAGTGCCAGGCTCACGAGAAATCTCAATCAGCCTATCACGGTCGTCGAGTACGAGCTCGCTGTAATCAATGCACTCTCCCTGGGCAGGCTTTTTGTCATTCAATGACGGTAGCGCTTTGGTAGTCCTCGACCAAGTGTTCTCAACAGCTTGGCGGAAAAGCTCGGGGAAGTCATATACATACTGGGTACCCATCAAATGCGCCCTGTAACGCTTAGGCTGGAGCCAGTTCTTGGTAGGGTATGGCGTGCAGACAGGCAGCAAGTGCATCGATCCAATCCTGGTTGTGCCGCCGATTGAATAGAAGACCATTTCACCCTTCTCCGACTTCCGCTCCGCGTAGAGCTCAATCTGGATAATATATCCAGAAGTGTTGGTGATGATAACACGCAGAGGATAAGGCATTCCCGTAGTCGTATCCGTGCAGATAATACGAATCTCAACCTGAGAGACGCGAAGACGCCAAGCGCGAGGGCCAAACCGGTCCAAGAAACCCTGAAGAGACTGCTCGACCTCCTCAGGCTTGAGCTGGAAAACAGGAGTAAAGTTCAGGAACATGTGGTTCAAGTCGGAGTTGTTGTTGCCGATGATCTCAAGGGCATCGAAAATGTCATTGATAACTCGGTCGGCTTCAGAAACAAGATACTCGGCTGTGGGTATATCATCCCGAAGGCGGCCTGGTCGAATAACAGCGCGGGTGAAGTATCGCTTATCAGTGTCAACTCCCTTACCTATACCTTCGTACACATGGATATTCTTGTTCTCTGTGAAGACAGGAGAAAGCTTGAATTTGGCTAGTCGAGCAAGCTCCAACTGGAAGGCTAGAGCTGGCTCAACATGACGGATACTGTTGTCTTCACGGAACTCGGGTGCACGGAAAGTGTAGTAACCTGGGTACGAGCCATCGTTGTGGCCGCAAACAAAGGTAACACGACGAACTCGGTGGTTGACAAGCTCATTCTTCAATGAGTCGATTATAGGGTGGATACGTTCGAGAATTTCTTCGTCTTCGTAGGACTCTACGTCGCGGATTACAACGTTGACAACGTTGGTCAGTTCCTCTTCGAGGGGCTTTTGCGCAAAGGATTTACGCTTGCCCGTGAGGTCGGGGATAAGCCCAGGGCGCTTCCTGGTTGGCAAAACCTCCAAAGCCTTCTGGAGCATCTCATCGGCATCATCGAGATAGCGACAAGGAACGACAACTCCCTTGCGGGTAGGCTCTTCCTCGGTACGACGGTTGAGATACGACATGTCACTAACTGAGCTTATTCGGCCGAATGTACCAGTCTCAGAGGTCGGAGTGCCAGGGATAGATGGATTAGCCGACTGAAGAGGAACCGAGAACTCAGTCTGTCCAATTTTACGGAAAGAGAAGTCCCAAGACAAGAAGAGAGGAGCCGAATCAGACTCGTCCTCGTGGTACTCCAATTTCAGCAAGTTGTACGCACGGTAGGCTCGGCGGACGTACACCTCGAGAGCAGCAACATTAACCCACGGGTCCTCGTGAGCAAAGAATGACGCCAGCACGTCAAAAACAGTGTACTTAGAATCCACAACTTCCTTGATAATATCAAGGTTAGGCTCTCTGTGGTCCCAGCCAGTTTCACCATACTTGTTTTCAACTACCGACGAGCGGAGGATGTGTTCCATCTGTGCAGTTCGTTCTTCGAGAGATGGTAGTGCACACTGAATGAGAATTTCTCGAGCCTTCAGAGATACTTTAGCTGTCTGGCGCGACTCGAGTTCGGTAAGCCTGCGCAGAACTGGTCGTAGGTACTTGCCGACGTTGCCGACATTGGGCTTGTTAGGACGGTACTCCTCAAGAATTGCTAAGACTAAATGATTCTTAGAGCCGACACGGCTGTGAGATAGGACGATGCTGATGACCTTCAGATAGTCTTCTCTGTTTTCTTCACGAAGTTTTAATATGACTTCTTCGTCCTGGCTTCGACGACCCGAGAAACGTCCCTCGATTTCAGCGTAAATCTGTAAGAGGCCTGCGATAGCGTTCAGCTCGCGCACTTTCGGACCATCGGCATACTCGTCGAGAACTTCAAGAAGAGGAGCAATGGTTGTTCGCAGTGCGTCAGCCTCGCTAGGTGAAGTGTTGTCATCCAAAAATTTCGAAAAGGTCCTGGCCAGTGCCTTAGCAGGGAATTCCGAGGCTCGAGCCTTAGCACGCTCAACAACTTGCGTCAATTGAGTGTCAAGCTTATGTGGCATTCGAGAGTGGAGAGCAGCATGGTGAGAAGCCCACTCGCTGTAAGGAAGTTCTGGACTCCGCAATACTTCAATCATCTCTCTCAATGTCTGTTGCATGATTACTGAGTTGTCGTAGCCGAGTAGGATGTTCCTGAGAGTGTTATGCGTCAAGCTGAATCGCTGAGCCGGCTTGCTACCAACAACCTGAGGAGGACCGAATTCAGGAAGACCCCCGAGATACGGCTGCGCCTGTTTGACTCTGGAAGGGTCATCGAGGGCAAGGATGCCGAGGATATCACCAGCTTCGATAGTAACACCAGGCTGCTTAATTAGTTGCACGAAACCATCTTCCTGGGCTATCAAAGGCATGAACATCTTCATGACTTCGACTTCGGCAAACGTCTGTCCGGCCTTGACGTGTCCTCCGTTTTCTACGGTGTACTTGACAAGCTTACCGGGGCTGGGTGTGCGCAGCTGAGTAGGATCGTTCTCTTGCTCTAGTAGACATGTCTTGCTATCTACTGAAATACGAGTTGCACCGACTTCCTCCTTCCAGTAGACACTGTGACTTCGTCCATCTAGAAGAATGAGAAGACCACCATCGCTAAGTGCGCGAACACCGACGGAACATTTGGAGCCGTTGATGAAGAGATGGTAGCTGTCAATAGCCGCGCGAGTAGCGGTAAACTTGTATCGGTAACCTTCGTATATGAATTCAATCGGGAACACCGTTTTTAGGATATCTTTAGAAGGAACTTGACCTCTCTCAAGCCCAGAACGATATTCAGCTATGCAGGCCTCGCTAGCAATATGAGCTCTGGTTGTGGCTCCACAGACAACCGCAAGCATAGGATCGGGGCGCTCAGCGGTTAACTTGTTTGAAATGAGCTCATCCAGCCAACCAGTCGTGATAGTGTTATCTTCGAATGCTTCAGTTTCGAGCAGCTTAATGAGATACTCAACGGTCGTTCTAAAGTCACCACGAATGCTTAACTCCTTCAGAGCGACGACCATGTTCTTCCGCGAGGCGGCTCGATTCTCTCCATAAGCGAAGATATGACCAAATTGACTGTCGGAGAAACTGTGAATACTCGAGGCAGTACTGACGGAGAAATAACCCCAGACGTTGGCGCTACTCCTAAAGTTCAGGTCGTGCATCACACCATTAGAAGGCTTGAAACCCTCACCGGGATCCTCGGACGTGATTCTACAGGCTGTACAGTGACCACGAGGCTGCGGCCGCCTCTGAGTCTTGTCGCTCTCCGGGTTCTTGAACTCGAAGTCGATCGGCGTGGTAAGTTTCGGGTCAACACCATATAGTAACCGGATATCGCTAATTCGATGTAGAGGAATGCCCATGGCAACCTGTAATTGGGCCACCGGCAAGTTGACTCCGCTGACCATTTCGGTCGTAGGATGCTCTACCTGAAGACGTGGGTTCAACTCTAAGAAGTAAAATTTGTCGTCCTCGTGAGAGTAAAGGTATTCGACCGTACCAGCAGAGACGTAACCTACGAGACGACCAAGACGTACGGCAGCTTCCTCCATGCCTTTGAACGTAGGAGGCTTGGCAATCGTAACGGGAGCTTCTTCAATGATCTTCTGGTGTCTTCGCTGCACGGAACAATCTCTACCAAAAAGCGAGACGTTGTTACCATACTGGTCAGCCAGCAATTGCACCTCCAAATGCCGAGCATTGCCCGCCAACTTCATGATAAAAATTGGCGAGCCGGGAATCTCGTTCGCGGCAGCTTTATACAACTCCTCGAATCCCTCTTCGGACATTGCTTTTCGGATACCCTTACCACCACCACCTTCGGAAGCCTTAATCATGACTGGGAAGCCAATTTCCTGGGCCTTTTGCAGACCCTCTTCCCAAGAGCCAACGCATCCTTTCATGTATATGTCATCGGCCACGGTAACAATACCATTATCGTCTACCTCGACCTGATCAACACCTGTTCCCGACCACGGTATGCAGGGTACTTTGGCATGTTGTGCAACGATGGTAGAAGAAATCTTGTCACCAAGTGACCGCATGGCGGAACCGGGGGGGCCAATAAAGACAATCTTCTTCGGCGATGCCGCTAGGGACTCTGGGAGCTTAGGGTTTTCTGAAGCATGACCCCTATAAATGACGTGTTAGACTTGACTTTTACAACAAATTTAACTTCGAAATCTTTATAAACTCACCATCCAGCCCAGACAGCATGAACATTCATCCGCTCGGCAATATCCACAATCAGCTCGACGTTAGCATAATTGTGGTTATTTGTGCCTCCGGGAACCTCGACATAGTGGTC
Organism: Daldinia loculata; assembly: GCF_022478755.1. Taxonomy (NCBI): domain Eukaryota; kingdom Fungi; phylum Ascomycota; class Sordariomycetes; order Xylariales; family Hypoxylaceae; genus Daldinia; species Daldinia loculata. The sequence goes on from NW_026054914.1 coordinate 43,880, forward strand.
GGCCATTCGGATATAATCCGCATTGGCTGCCAGATCTTCCGGTGTGGCCATCACCGTGAACTGGATAGCCCTCTCGTCGCCGAAAACTTCGTACGCCCATTTTCGCACAGATCGGATCTCCTTGACGGCGGCAATACCGTTGTTGGCGATCAGAATCTAGAGATGAGTGTTAACGAATCCTATACTGTCTCCTCTAACTCGATTTCAATCTTCTTACGTTTGTAATGACTGTGTGCCCGTCATGTGAGGCTACAAAGTCCTTGACCTTGGACGCGGGGGCATTTTCTAGCCTGTTACCACCAATGAAGTGCTCTGGTATATTTTGCTTCTCGGCATAAGTGAGCTTGCCATTGGCGACGGGCACCGTCCGGTTGCCATTGGCGACTTCTGTAGAAGACATTGTGTCGGATGTGGAGAGGTAGATGTAAGGTGCTTCAGCGGCGCAGGTGATGGTTGCCGGACTGATGAATCGGAATAAAATGTCTAAGGGGTCATGAAAGCAGAGCGGACGCCCTAATCGAGCTGCTGAACAACGCCAAAGACTTGCAATTGTGCCTTAACGAAGGATACGTAGGCGGGGAAGAATCGGAGTGGGGGAGGTTCCGATTGTGGTACGTGCGTTATGGCTAAAGCTGAGGTCAGAGCTGAGGTCAGAGTAGGAGAGTAAAAGTAAGTTGAAGATGTTTCGGCTGACCTCCCGCAATTCTGTTCAAGGCAGAGTTAGTGGCAAGGTTGAGGGGGAACTAAGAGTGAAGTTTTGGGGAATAGAGGATATCAGAATCATGGCAGAAATTGCGAAGGTCAGTAGGAAGGTCAGCTACTCGCAGAATCTGCGAGAATTGCTTGGGTTCCTATCTGATCCACAGTCGAAATATCGTTGTTGAGCTTGTGTGCTACCCTCGTCGATCAAGAACGGGGAGACACGGCCGCAGGAGTAAAGGAACGGCAAAATAGTCGGGGTATAAGTGAATATCTGAATATACACTTGATATGCATATACAAGGGTTACCACTTACACGTAAAATACAACTGTAAAGCCAGATTCAATCTTCGACTTTCATGCATTTGACTTTGTCGTCGAGATATTAGAATTAGAGGGGAAGAATGTATCAAGCGCTGACGCACCGACTACAACTAGTTGGTGAGGAAAGCAGAAAAGCTGGAAAGTTTCAGAGAGGAAAGGCGAAGAAGTTGGCCGGACATCCAAGCCTTTTTGGACGAGAGGGATACCGTGATGTACATGTCCCAAGCAAGCCCCAGGGCAAGAGAAAAATAAAAAAAGAGGATCGGAGCTTACACTAAACTGACAGACTAGCGATTAGTTCGGGGAATCAACGAGGCTGATACGGTTAAAATGAACCTAATCGTACTGTTATGATCGACACCTAAGTCATCTTTTCGACCAATCATAGGTGACTCCAGGGTGTTGGGGATCTCCTAGCGTCCTCTAAAGTTAGGCTGTACGTCTCGGGTCAGGTTCAACTGCTACAGGCGCGGCAGGTGCGGCCGGGTACAGTACAGGTACAAATCCAAGGACATCTTCTAGGTACATCTTAGACCGAAATTTGCCTGGGTCCCATATAGATGGATACCGTCATAGTAAGTACAGACCCAACTTCCCACATGGCTGAATAAGATTTTAAACTTATTGGGGTCACATTAGATCAAGGGGACGGGGCATTTCCGTTTTGTTTTAACGTCCCTTAAGTCCGGCCAAAACAAGATATGGAAAACCAATTGAATAAAAAGCCAATTGGCATTCTTAATCATTAGACGCTCTGATGCATGATAAGTGCGTTGAACTATATTTCACCTACGATTATTACATTCACGACAGTTCTAACATAAAGCAGCTGTCAAGTCCATTTAGCTTAGAGGACAAATAAAAAAGAAGATCGGCAAAGCGTTAACGCATCTGCCTTGATGTTTTATTTACTAACTACCTATACATACATGTAGTCCATAGTCGATACCATGGATAATATCACATCCGGACTATATCATATCAAATTAACGGAATAGATCGGGGTTCCCCCGAATATATCTATCATCCTCCCAGTCCCAATCACAAACCTCTTTCTACTTCTTTATCTTATTTCCGCGCCCTCTCCTCAATAGCCACATCTACCAGAGTAGTAGTATCTAACTCTACACATAAAAGATACAATACAGTAAGAGGACGTCTTTTCCAATGCTGTCCCGGTGGACTCTCTCCACTCATTACCCGAATCTCAACAAATGTTTCCTAATCCAGTAAGAACCTTCTCGGGAAGTGGGACAAATTGGGTGAGAATCCCATCTATTTTATTTTACAACTAGGAGGTAGTGAGTGTAGTTGTCGTTATGGGTTTTGTCTTTGTTCCGTACATATTCCCCTTGGGCCGGCACCGGGCCGCCACTATCTCGATAGCTACCTTAACCTAAGATATGTATGTACACCCATTTACTTTCCAGCTCCCAATCATGTCCCCAGGGTCCCCTCAGGACAGTGGCCAATGCTTACTGTGCATGATCCATCCCCCGGCGTTATCAGTGCACGCCCATCATCCATCATCGTAATCATCTTGGGTCATCATTGCGAAATCCGCTTACTTGTTCCGTGTTGTATTGACAAACATTCCGGAAGATCGTCAAATACTCCGGGGACCGTACGTTTTGTAGGTATTCTAGTTAATTGTTATAACTCTCCACCTGCCATCGTTAATTATACACTTAAATATCTTCGAGCTCCATCTTTTTTTAAACCAATAATGACCTTGATTATATCATCGTGCAGGAGACAGTTTAGCATGTACCCAGGTATCATCGAGTTACAGATCTAAAGTGAACTCAATTGTTGGGGTAAATTTCGACACTAAAAAAATGGGAGCCACATAGTCTGCGACAAGTCGGCTATCCAGTGGTCCGGTTCAGTTACGGTTCCTGAATTGGCCAATTATTTTGTAGGCGAATTAGTAATTTATCGAGTTGCTCGCTTAAACGAGTCAAGCCCAAATTACAACCAAGTTCGTTGTGGAACACGATCTTGATTTTGTTGTCTTGCTCGATTCAATATTCAATATACCAGGCAGCTAATATGCTAAATTGGTCTAGCACAACAAGCCGGCATTTCCCAACTCTTGAACTATTTCCTTCTACATTATCTTTTTGTTGTTGATTTTTTCGCTTGTCTGTCGTCATTATCCACCGCTGCCAAAATCTGGGAATTCGGAATTCTCATCTCCACCAAAGACAAGCGCAGGTCCCCAACATCATGTCCGGCGTTATTCGGAACAATCGAATATTACACGCGTAAGCATGCATAATTCATGCCCGTTTGCGCCTCAATCGCGCATCCGTATCTTATCAAGCTATCTCCGTTTTGAACCAACCATCTCTTAATCAAGTCAAGCAACTACCGCCTACCACTTGGGGATTATCCGTGTGATACTATACCATTAATTGACTAAGCAAATCCTAGAGGATCTTCCTGTCATCCGCGATCCATGTCAGGAAGTGAAACACCCCGGTGACCGAAGAAATCCGGCCTTGTCAAACAACCCACTATAAGATTATAGGCCGTCAAAAGCCACCATCACCGCAACACTCTCACTGGCTACTCATCAGTACGGGGTTAGGCACCCGACTCCTGTATATAGTCCCCGGGTAAGCAGCATGTGCTGGATGTGTCTTTCCCCGAGAGCAAGCCCGTCCAGCCTCGCCTCAGTACTAGAAGCAATTCCTATAGGATGTAAGCCCGTCCCCAGAATATCGGCACTGGGCTTCGGTTCCCCGACAGGACCAAGGACAATTCGTCTCTTCTCGCTAACCGTTATCGAGATACACCTTCGAATCGTATAGAAGGCGAGTTTGCCAATTTGGATCTGAACAAGGCTAGCTCGGCGTGTTTATCGAGAGAGCACGGCCGTCCAACGAATAAAGTGACGAATAATTATTGGTGGGGTCTAATTCCAACCCGCCTTAATACGCTAGAAGTCTATCCAAGCACTTAGATATAATAGTCTATTTGTCAAGCTCATCTCCTGCTGCACGTCGACGGGACGAGTCGGCTTCTAGTTTCGCTGCTAACACGAAACTGTCATCCTGCAGCACAGCTGTGAAGTGATCCACCGACGCTCTGTCACAGACGCACCTATGACGAACAGAGAGATGCTCGCGTCTATCACGTGTGGGTCGTCCCCATCTGCCGATTACAGTAATAGTATCAAGTTACAGTAATGCCAGCCTTATGCCATCCCTATTAGGTATGTATCATTGATGCGTTCTGCAGCCATGTGCAACGCTTTTCTAGAACACGACAGGTAGCTTCTACTAAAGGCATCAAGCGTGGTAAAAGAGCCGACCGTGTACCCGGATATGTGTCTGCATGAACTCTAGCCATAGACCCGTACTGGTTGTTATCACCACCGGAATGCAATACCTAGAAATAACACAGGATAACAAATGACTTCCTCCGCATGTAGAAGGTAATATAGATATTATTCTGTTAGAAGATAGCTTTAGATAGTATTTCCCAAATTATCAATACTTGGTTGGTAATCTACTCCTTTCTATATTACTTCTTATACGGTTCTATTTTGAATATATACGTAAAGACAATTGGATATAACTACCTGAGCACTTATCCTAACATGCCACACATATGTCTCAAGCCCTTGACGTATTAATATAGTACCACTACTTGTTTTCATCGCCGGTTATATCTCTCCCTTACATAACCCCAAACGTACCTAGCCTAGCCATCTTAAACTATAAATCGTAGGGAGAATCTATCTTGAGTACCTAAACTAGTATATATATCCACCCCCTCGGACACAAACTTCTATAAAAAGCCAAGTACCCGGAGTTCTCCTAAAGCTCTTCATGCCATGTGTTACTCACCTAGAGCTATGCGAAGTTCCAACCGTATACAGTAACGAATTTCAGCAACTCCTTGTATATTACCTTATACCCGTCTAACATATCTGACTCATGACATGTATACCTTCAATACGTTAATAGGTATACCTGTTATATCCTTTCATACACAGATTTGACCAAGACAATTCCCCAAGTTAAACCCTCTTCTGACCGATAATGATAGTAAACACTGATAATAATGATAAGTTCTGTTAAAATGTCTTGTAATGAAAAGTTATATCGAAACCCACTTTCTAGATACGAAAAGCCATACCTTGTATACGTTAGGTTGTATATATAGGTCTATTTACCCTCAGATGTATGTATATTCTAGGATCTGGCTCTTCCTAGGCTTAGTCTAAGTGACTTATTACACACATCAAAAGAGCAAATCCCCTACAACTAGTATAGTATACAGATACACAACTGCACCGACATAAGTCTCCTATGCAGGCACACTGACTATATATACTCACCGTATTCTACAAGCAATTCCCAAGATTGTCATGTCCAGCATCGTCTATATCTAACACAACCTCGGAACCGTGAAAATTTTGTAAAGCGTGTAATTTAACAAAGGGAAGATATTTGCCGCTCAGGCTGGTATTACTACTACAACAACAACAGGTTTAGATCCTCCGACTCTCAGGCGGTCTTCGGTCTTTGAATCTCGTTTCATCTCAAGCCGTACATATATGTACAAGGTTCCCATTACCACGCTGGCGGTCGCGCACACAATACAAGGGAATCGTCAACAACTACTACCGCCGCCATGGTATGTGTTTAAAAAAATGAGAGAAAAAAAGGCCAACGTCAATCTGAAGAGGCCGAAGAAAATAGGTATCGCCCCTTTCTGGGTTCCGTAACGCCCCGCCTGCCTCGAAACACCATCGTTCACCGTACCGAGCAGGATGCGTTGCCCAGCACCATCCGGCCGAAAAATTCCCCTTTGCCCATAATGATGAAAATGCAAGCACGCATGCTAGCGAATATGATATGCAAATCCGTCCGTAACTCGTGACGTCTCGGCACAACGCCGCGACGAAGGTATAATGCTAGTGGCCCCCACACCACGTTCGACAGTGCGATATGCGCGGCACTTCAAACAGATACAAGAGAAGAGTAAAAGGAAGATGTTATAAAGGGGGAGGGGAGGGGAGGGGGCTGGACTAGTAAGTCTCTCCAAGGTCGCTTAATTTCCTGGGCCTCCCAGTGGCGGGCTCGTTCGACGCGCCACCACTAATTCTACGAGCCGAATGCATCCCGCCGCTCTGCCGCCTAGGCATCGGAATCGCACTGGGAGTTGGGATGCCACTAGTGGAACCGTCAGCGTCAAACTTGCTGTAAGTTCCTCGACGACTTGGGGTGCGATCCTCGAACCGCTCATCGAAATCTTCAAGGTCGACACGGCTTACGCTTTGAGAGTGGCCATGCAAGCTACCAGTAAGAGAACTTCTAGGTCTCACTCCCAAAGGTGTCCTTGCACTCGAGAAACTAGCACGAGACATTGGACGAGCAATCTCAGTACGGCTAGCGGGTCTTGGATAGCTCGTAACACTCGCCCGACTACTAGGTCGCGAGATGCTAACAGCAGAGCTATCAGGGTCGTAGGTACTGGGTCGGTTGGCCAACTGCCCAAAGGATAATCTTGATACGCCTGAGGTACTAAGCCTAGATATGTGCCTGCCTGTAGTGGGTGTCTCATCTGCTACCGAGGAAGTAGTGGAACCGACGGTACGCTTCCTTGAACGCATCGTAACAGTGGATGGTACTTGGCTTACTCCCACAAGCGATGTTCTAGGAGACGAGCGCGGAGGTGTGTTAAGAGGAGCAGGCAACTTAGACCGCGCCGATTGGACGCGAGCCTCGAGTCGTTGCATCTGGGCGGTAAGGGAGCGGATATGGGTAAGAGATGTCGATGGCGGAACTCTGTGCGAGGCCGCGCGGTTCGTAGTGCGTGTCGGTGCCGGCGTGCGCGCGGTAGTAGCGGAGCGCGTGCCTGGAGCCCGTAAGTTGGCGGAAATAGTGCCCTTCGGCTTCGGCGTAATGCTGCGATCCGCAGATGGAAGACGGGATTTCTTCTGCGCTGAAGGTCCAGGTGTCTTGGCCTTGGAAGAGGGTCTGGGTAGAGGCGCCGATGCATCAGACATGGGTGGCGACGGAGGCTCGTTAAGTATAGGCGCATCTTTACCTGTAGGAGGCAAGATGATATCGTCGGGGGGCGTGGTGATGAGAGGAGAGCTTGCCATGGAACGAGGCGAGCCTTCGAAAGTAGGCGACTCGGGGATAGATATGTCCGTAGAGATAGTAGACAGGTGGCGATTTTCTGCCTTCTTGATCTTGTCCTGCATGATCTCGGCCTCGACCTTAAGGTCGGATAATTCTTCGCGCAATCTCTGGGCTTCGATTCGTAGAGTTTCTCGTTCTTGCTCGCCTATCTTGATCTCTTCCTCCATCATGACGGTTCTTTCGATAGCGACGTTGTACTTGGACTCCAGGTCTTCGAGAGACGACGTCGTATTTCGCGCCTGGCGCTCGAAATCATCATTGGCTACCTCTATATCGCGTAGTTTCAACTGTAAGGTACGGTTCGTGTCACGGAGATTCGTAATCTCCTTCTCCAAAGCATTCTGTGCCGCATTGGCCTCGGCTTTTGCCTTCTTGCATTTTTCCTAGGGGCACATAGTTAGATTTACAGGCCAACGGGGCAATATAGGAGATGCGACCCAGCAAACATGTACTTACTTTCCACTCATCAACCTCGAACTGCAGCCCTTCAGCTTTTTGCTGTAGTGCGCGCTGCCTCTTGTCTGCCGCATCCAAATCCTTTTCGAGTTCAGCCTCAAGCTCGTGGCTGGATTCACGAAACTCTGCTAGCTCGTCGCCTAATAATTCATATTGTCTCTTGTACCAGGCTAGGGACTCTTCGGGAGTGGCGGTCTCGTTCGGAGGTGATGATGGTGGTTCGGCCATGTTTGTTTGCTACGTCGGTAGACTGCGGTATGCGCAAATCAATCCCGATTAGAAAAGGTGTTGTCGCATCGGCGGTGAATAGGGTATCACGAATATTTAAAAAGTCTTATGTCGTGATTTAACGCGATATATTATTATCCGGCACTTTCTTAATCGTGCCGGCCTTCCAGAAGATTAAATGAACAATCGTAACGCAACAAAAGAGATATGAAAAGTTGAAGAGTGTTGTCGTCAGTTAGAAAGAAGCCCGGTTGAATTCGATAAATGGTACTTGTGAATGGATATGACGATTTCTACTATGAACTTGTTTCTTTTAAAATGTCAGCGGTACTTACTCCCCTTTGTTCGCAGAGTTCTTCTTTCTACGAGGTGCGTAAGGAATATATGCGAAAGATATGCGAGCACAAACTTACGTGTCTATTTTCCACCGTCGGAGGGTACGTGTTTATGAGTCGTGTCGCAAAAGAGAAAAAAAAAAAAAGGTCGAAATAGAATATCCGTCGGGGTGTATAGAAAAGGTCTTAGTAGGTATCGAAGTTATTGTCGTCGCCGTCGCTGGTATGTCGAGTTTGCCGATTCACTTACCGTTTGCCATTTGCATTTGTCGTTGTTGTCCGTCGAGGAAGATGGACTCGGGTTGTTGACGATGAACCGAGAAATCAAGATGGGAATTGTTGGCGGTTTCTTCAACTGTCAACATTCAAACATCTCCCCCCTTCCGACGGCATCGAGCTAATACTGATATGGCTTAGCGCGGGACAAGTTGTGGCTGCTACCATGACAACCTGGTCTGTCTGGTCCTTCCCCACCAATACCTACAGAATTCGAGAATATACTTTGCATTACAAGTATTCGCATAGCATATGAAATGTACTGGTCTTGTTGTTTAAGTATAACTTTTACATCATATGTTTACCTTTTAATTGTTATTGGGTAGAAAGAGGGTGTTTTCAAAGAGTGATTATATTCCATATCTCACGATACGGTAGTACATAGGTACAGTCGATACCTAAAAGACTACCTAACATATGTGGGTACCTAAAATATCAACTGAACAGATGAAGCGCTACCTAACCTCCATGTGACCAGGTGCTGTGACTTACACTACATACGCTACATAAAATACCTGTCTTATATTACGAAGTAACTACATCTATACTTTTAATAAAGACAAAAGACTAAAGCACCTTAGGTAATTAAATCAATTCTATCCACCTTACAATCTGACCTAATCTGATCTAATCGTCCCCTATTATTACCATTAGCACTGTTAATATGAATACTATACCTTAGGTACAGAAGGAAGTCAATGCGAACGGGCGTTTAATTCCACGCTGCAGAAGCGTGAGACAATTTTATATTAGCCAGAGCGGTGAGTCATGCTCTGTGCAGTGTTTCATCAGTACCCAACTTCGTAGGCCTTCATGGGCCTTCATGGGGTAGACCAGTCTGGGGGGGTTAAAGACGCTCGGCCACAGATCGGAACGCATTGCCAAGTCTCAGGTTTGCCCGTACATACATAGCCCATATGTAGGTAGGTATCAGGCCTGGCACGGATCCCAATCTCCATAATATCAGTCCCATAATGCACCAGTTTTATGATTTTCGATATTGATATATCGTCATCTTAAAAAGATGAAATAGAAAAAGAAAAAGGAACTAGAAAAATAAGTAGAAAAGAATGGCCCACTCTCGTATAATCACAAAAAGAATAAAGGGGTCATCTTCTTTAAGCCTCTTTAGCATTCGTCATATTACTTCCTCCTAACACTACTTCGTCGCTCATCTGCGACTCCACTCCAGCAAGATCTCACAGGCGCTACTAGAACAAAGTCTCCATCATATCAACCATTTAATAGGAAATTATGGTTGAAGATAAATAAACCCGTAAAGGCGGATATGTTATTTCATTCAATTCCATCGATCATTTGACGATTCCGAAAGCTAATCTCCGCCTTTTGTGCCGATCTTAAAAGGTTAAAAGGCGGACGATTGTTCAAGTTATTTTTTTAGATGACATTCAACAGTATTGTTTAATGTCTACAACTCACCCGAGACTAGACGTCACCAACTATACTCGACTTTCCCTTTAAGACATTTTTCCAGAATCTGCCTAGCAGCTTTGGGCAAAGTCTGGGGAAATGCATATGTAGGGCTGATGGGGTTCCCCAGATATAATAAGTCAATTATATGTCGAGCCCCGTGCTTGTGCTTCTTATATCCGTTCGTTAAATACCGAGACGAGATCTAGTTAAGACATTGTGACTATATGGATATAGATTAAAGATTAAGTACAATTTCCCGTCATCCTAATATTCATCTATAGTCACAGACCAGCATCCACCCTAGCGCCTACATCTTGATACTTAAGTAGCCATCAAATTGCCCGACTCTTAAACGACATAACAACAATAACGACCTCAGAGCGGATTCAGATCATCTTGCTACCAAACCTCTTGCGGGAGAGCCCGCTAGTTCAATTAGTCAACTTTGTAAAATGTGTGAGGGGTTTCGAATTATAGATTGGCTTACAAACGAAGACGCCAGGGATGAAATAGGTGGAAGGATGAATAAGAACTATAACCTCTCCCGAAGGCTTGACCTAGGTCCGCTCTATTCGATTTCTTGGATGCGTCGTGTCCACTCTGCCGAATGATCTTCCACGTCTTCCCTCCAATCCCCGAGGATGAAGAAGATTGAAATACCGAGTATTTCATACGGCCTATCCGGAGCTAGAACCGACTTGGTTATCAGGATCAGACCGAGAATTCCTCAAATGGATGGGGGGACAAGTACGCAATATATGGCTTTGAGTTGGCATTCGCCCTTTCTCACAAAAGAGCCGCCCTCTCGAGACCGGGATTCTCGGCTCGTGAGAGAGAATTACATCGGAATCAGGCATTGTGAGTAGTTGGATAAGCCAGTGTGAACGAGAGCATACTCGATGTCGGGTGGAATGGTCGGATCAACCCCTTATGCGCAAGATGATCGATATATCATCTCGTAAAATAGTCAACTGTCCTCCACGCTGCCGTTACATTACCTTGAGCTACGTTTGGGGTGGCGTGAATCCTAAACCTGGAGCATTAGAGAGTGGATAACTCCCCCAGATCATCGAAGACGCTACAACGGTCACCAAAGCTCTCGGGTTAAGGTATCTCTGGGTAAGTCATGTTCACGTGTGATGGATAGAAGGTTATATCTAGCTGACAACATATTCAAGGTGGATGCGCTGTTTGACCAGACCCCCAGCCCGGAAAAGATCCAACAGTTAAGTATAATAATGGATATCATTTACAGCTGTTATTGGGTAACCATTGTCGCCCTTGATGGCAACGATGCTGACGCGAGACTTTGCGGAGTGAGTGCCAAAAGTCCAAGAGTACCTCAAGCTAATGAGAGCATCGAGGGTAGTCAGCTGCTCAGTCTATTTCCAGCTCTATAGGAGGAGATGGGTGTGGTAACGTATTTCACACGGGCTTGGACCCTACAAGCATATTTTCTGTGTAGTCGCCGTATTGACTTCGGAAAGTATCAGATCCATTTTACCTGTAGTACTGCAAAATACACCGAGTCAGTAGACGAGACTATTGATCCAGAAGGCATTCATATTCTTGATACAAAGAAGCTCAACCCCTTTCGAGTAAGCACTCCTGAGCATCGTGATTAGTCAAGTGGAGAGCAGCAACTCATTCATTTATAGCCCAATGAAACGGAATACACCATGGATTTGAAGTCCCGACGCGAGTCTGCAGGTTCTACTTTCCAAGGATTAGTCGAAGAATATACAAGCCGCAGAATGACGAACTATTCAGACTCCTCAAATGCATTCAGAGGTATTCTGTCTTCTCTGCAAAGAACTTTACTGGCACAAGGATTCGTTTGGAATTTACCCCTAAAAGAGTTCCCGCAATCCATGCGATGGTACCATTTTCAAACTGTTAAGCCCCGCCGTCGTCCGGATTTCCCATCGTGGTCATACCTCGGATGGGAAGGCAAAGCAGCTAATAACGATAGGTTGGATTTCGCAATTGAGCCTGAGAGAACACCCGGACGACATGAAGAGACTACCAATATGATCTTAGGCTACGTTAGAATCGAGGGCACCATTTTGACCGTCGATGGTGTGCTTGTAAGACTGGAGGTACGGAACGAGCCGTTCAACAACGCCTGCATTCCCGGGACAGATTTTCTTCTTGGCATCTTGCAAGAAGGTAACTTTCTTCATAAAAATACTTTGCCTCAAGGTGTTTTTGACTTTTTGGTGGTTGAGAAATTGTCCTTTCGATACGCACCCGATAGCAATGTTCGTCACGTCGTGTATATGATAATGCTAGGTAGAAGGAAGTGCAGGGTCCTACAGCCGGCGTGCGATGGTACGCTTGTTTGTTGAACATGGACTAGAAAAGCAGTAGGACTACTCGGTATTGTTTGAAAAGCACCGAGTGGTTCATCTCCTGTAACGTATATACAATATATCTAAGACTAGCAGGTACAACCAATGAATCGAACGATGCCTCCAATAAGGCCACGAGACTAGGTGGAATTCGTGTTAGTTAGTAAGGATACAATCATAACGAGAACAATGAATTATTTACTGTCCACCTATAAGTCAAGTTTACTTAATAATTATCCCGGATGGCGGCCGAGCTAGAGCTCCGGTCCTAACTTCGGCAATGTTGTCGGGGCGTCCAACTATGTAGCGGCGAAAGGATCACTAGGATTTGTGGTAGGTAAATTCCGATGCCCAACAGATATTCGGTAGCCTTACGTTCAACCGAGGATCGAGCCCAATATATTTTGGAACACTATTTAGTGTTGATAGACCTATGACCGTTTCGTAAGACAAGGCTAAATGAGACAACCATCTCCATGTCTTAACTGGAATTGAACTGGAAATAGTCAATGTTGAGCATATGCATGGCTCAAAACACAAAGTCATTAGCTCGAATCGAATCTTCCGCCTAGCTTTGTACGCCACAGCCATTTCAGGGTCCCCTGTCGTGAAACCGTGAGGGGTATCGACTTGTAATGTATCTCACCCACGGGAAGTAATAGAGGGAGCTTAAAATCATGTTAGCTGAAAGATTCGCTTATGAACCCGTTAACTAGTCTGTCGGCAGCATCACTTCCCGGCAATAGCTTAAAAGTTTTTCTCTGTAAGATGGAAAAATTCTATTCAGCTGTGTCGTTACGTAGTATCTATCTTTTTGCTTATTTGTAGGTACTTCGAAGCATCAGCCCTATCTACGATCGACCCTGTCACCGATCTTGCTAGCAGTCCATGCAAGATCTACATAAAATGCAGGTCGACCGACTATCGACAGGCTCAACAAAAACAAAAAACTCACCGGGATTTGGTTCATTGGTTCAGAATCTCTCGGGATCTGATCAGCCTCGAAAATAAATTGCATTAATGCACATTCGGCCGCAAAAATACAGTCAATGAAGAAGAGCCGTTCGAGATCGCCACGCCTCTTTGGCGCATAAAAGTATAAGTCTGTCTATGTAAGAAGCTTTGGTGTGTATAGTATGTTTCGGATAGTATGCAGCGAAAATCTATCTGTGTGTGGTTACTACCTATCATAAGTCGAGTTGCTCCGATTTGGCGATCTTGAATCTGTAGATGAGTCTATTAAGACATAAGGCTGGAGGCGTTGTGGAACGATTGATTCAAGTGTCCATATAATACCAGCCATAACGGAAGGCATTCCGTCAGGGAGATAACGAATTATCTTTCTCCCATGAGCCGCCATGGGAAAGTGAAGAAAATGCATAATTCATAAATGTCTAATCGTGGATAACTTCGCGTGCCGAGCGCGTGTCTATCATCATTAATGCCAAGCGTAGAGTTGGCCCTGTATTAGCGAAATGAGGCTCTACAGTAGCAGCGTCCCATTCACTAAGGCGGCCGTTGGGCCAGTTAGGACTTGCGGATTTTATTTTCTGTCTTGTATGTAAACTCCTATTTCCGCACAATTTTTATTACATTAGCTGATTTGTACTGACGCGTCAAAAGTGACGTAGCAAAATACTCACGATCCTATCGTAGGACTCGCGTCTTGGACGTTCAAGGGAAAATCTTCTAATTAAATGTTATTTTTACTCCATCACGACCTGGCAAGCCTGGGTGAGGCTTGAACTAGGGGAGCGTAAATGAAGGCCCCGGACTTCTTGACGTGTTCCGCGCCCCGGAAATTCCCAGGAGTGTGGTAACCCTTGCAAAGAACCCTGTAGATATGCACAATACTTTTTACCCCTGACCCTTGTCGACATATTTGTTGTACTTCCCAAGATCCAACGACAAGTGAAAACCTCCGATTTAGATCTATCCAAGATCTTTAAAGATCGTGTGCAACGGAAGACCATTATAGACCGTTGATTTGCCGTGCGTCTGTCCCTAGTAGCCTATTCCTTATTTGATTACTGATCATATCTCACTAGTCTTACACCATCTCATTCTACAGAAACTAGTTAATAGTTTGCCCTGTTTTACAGGCCTCAGCCTTGGCCTAAGATATTCCATCTTTTACGTTGCGATTATAGCATCATACCGTAGCTATCGACGCATTTACTAGGCTAAGATCTCCGCGGAAGAATTGAGCATATCGAAATAGTTACTCTATACCATGGAAGGAACAAGACGTCACTTCTCTGCTTTTCGGGTGAATATAGGATCCCCTGTCCAAGAAAGGACATTCTACTCTTGGCGGGGACAATACGGAGTGACTATTTCCTTGGGATTGAGGTCCGGGCTTGATACCTTACATTGAACATAGGTATATACCTCCTGTACTACTATTTGAGTCGTGTTTCTAGAGCCTCACCCCCTGCGGTGATATATCAAAGAACCCCATGAGTCGTTGACACGTAACAAATGACAGGCGCGGACCCCGTTCCAGCGGAAATGTCCGCAAGTCACATAGAGCCCCATTGGAATAATTTATCCTTGCTAAGACTCTGGGGACTATGTCACAATAAACGAAAGCATTGGTAAGGTTTCTATGCTTCTGAGACTTTGCTGGTGCCACTCAAGCACTCAAGGTTTAAAAGCTCGAGCAAGATTCCTTAATGATGGTAGGATATCGACTTTTAGACGGCAACGGCATACAGGTTTCGCTGCAGCCAAACGAGTTAGGAAAGCACCAAGACCCTCTCTACACGAAGTAAATCTGCCGCAGCCATGGTAAAGGTTGAAGTCCAACCACCGACGCAGGTCCAGGCGGGAGCAGTCATGTACCCGCCACTCGTCGTAAGCTCCAAAGGCGATGATACCTACGACTTCATACAGGTTGCCCTTATCGACTCCTACGGACGCGTTCTCGAGGACCAACTGTACGGCACACTAACGACATCCGGCAAGAGTATGCATGACAGATCTGCTTCTCGAAGCAGCCGAGCTAAGGAATACTCTGTCTTCCCCGATCTCGTCGTGAGCTATGCTGGCGTTTACGCTCTTCAAGTGAGCGCCATCCGAATGGATTATGCATCTCCTGACGGTGCGGCGGCAATCATCGCCGCATCGACAACGACGACACAAATTATTGTCTACGACCAGAGCGTCGCTACGGAGATTCCATGTAAGTCTACAAATATTATACCAGTGATAAATCGAATACTAATACGTTACATTCACAGCCCCTGATGAGCAATCTCTTCTACGAAAGCTACGACGAGATGGCGGGTTTGGCGTTCCTCGGGCTCCTAGATAAATCAACGCCAAAATCTGGTGTACACCTACGGAGATACCTTTGGATTTAAGAAATTGTGGTAAATTGGAACCTAACTTATAGAGGTGGTATAGAGCAAGAGTGGGTGCACAAGATGCTTAGAGCTTTATTAGAAGTCTATATTTTACAAGTAGACGAGTTAATTCATCAAGGAGCACTCGCCTAACATAGAAATTCAATTTGACTATTCTTACCATATCTACCAACCAATTCTACTTGACGTGACGGTCATGGTTCTGTATACGGTGGATTGAACAGTTCTTTAAATTAAGATCAGACTTGGCTCTCTTCAAGAATTCAGTGTTATATTACCTAACCGTTAGGTAGGTATGTATATGTGGTATTTAGTTGAACTAAGATTTCCTGGACGCCTTGTTAAATGACTCTAACTTAACAATTTAGTCGAGTTACGTACACTAGTTGCCGAGTGCTATGAATGATTTTACTATGGAGTCCTTTTCAGAAATTATATAAATGTCCTGCTTTGCAAAGCAGATTCACAGTGAGTTTGTTCCACTCACTCGCGTATACTGTAACCATCACTAAACAAACTCACTACACAAAGCATGTATTATACAGTGAACTTTTCGCGTTGAAGCCTGGAAATAGCCAATTTCATACAAGATGAAATACTTTTTATAATTTTGTGATTTATCCTTGAAGGGCTGTCGCAGAGTGACGAAGGCGAGTTATGAGGTAAAATGAGGGGCAGGTCGGATTAATTTGGCCTCGCTCTGACCTACCTCCTAGGAAGTTTCTAAGCTATTCCTCCTCTTAATATTGGCATTGGATAACTGCCTCACGCTAGCTACTAGGTATTCACTTGGCAAGTAAGGAGATGGTATGTGGATATCGCTGCATATACGAGTTACCTTGGGCTTGTGGTCTTAGATTGACGTCGAGTACCATGTATGTCTATTATAATGATGCTGTACAACACCGGGAATTTCTCATTCCGTGTCTGTGGTGGCGGCCGCTAGCTAATCTGCGCTGATATTTAAGACGGGAAATATGGGGAAATAAGGAAGAATTCTAGCTCTATTCGACACGTCATCCCTATATCAATAATCAGAGCCTAGATCATTGTTGCCGAAGCTTGGATATAGACATTGGCGCACCTTGTATATTCTAGAAAGATTCTCCCGAGGAGCTAATTAACTAGCGGCTATCACGTTATGTGATACTACAGCTTCTTGAAAAGCAACGTAGGAAAGATTAGGCATGGATGTAGCTACAGCCGGCGGCGCCTCAAGCCAAATACATGCCAAACTAGTATAATACTGGAAATTGATATGAACCCTGACTTATTGTCATGCTCCTACCATATTATGTTTGGATATGCTGGGTATTGTAGAATAAGAGTAGCTAAACTTACGGTGCAAATTTATATAATTATGCGTTTACTCATTCCAGTAGATATTGTTTCTGCAGTCTTACAATACCTAGCATTACCAAGGATGGGAGAGTTTGAATTTGGTACGGGAGGTCGAGTCTACCGCATCTCAGTATCGAGATATATACAACACCCCCTCTTAATGTCTGGATATACATTTCTCATGTCTATCTATGAGTATGTCCGATATTAAACGCATCCGAGACCCTGTGGCTTGCCTCCACCGTGTATAGAGTCTATGATAGGTGAACTGTAATTCTTGCAGCCCAACTGCTCATACATCGGAGTTAAGGGACTTTGGTGCGTAGCTGGACGCCATGCCAGCCTTTCATCTGATCGCCTAGCACAGCATTAACCATTCTTTGCTGCTTTAGCATATTCACACCTCGAAACTTTTCCGATGCAATCTCAATCCCGTACATGGACCCGCAACCACCTGATATATCTTGAACCATAAGCTCCGTCGGTGCGAACTCGGCCGTTAGCTTGTCCCATATTGCCGACTCGGCATCGTCAAGGTAATCTGGCTTTTCGAGGCGAGGTGACTCGGTCGGTGGAGCGTTAGCTGAGCTTGCTGCTGCAGAGTCGGGAGAGGAGGAATAGTGTCGAATAATGGCGTGTTGAGCTTTGAAATGGTCGCTTATGGCTGACTGGGCTAATGTTCGTATTTGAGTTTGTACCGAGGATATGTGTATCGGCTGAGCGTAGCGCGACAAGGTGGCAGAGCTTCGTTTAGGAGCTATCGCAACGAGGCGACGGCAACGGTAACACAGCATGATGATAATTAAATCGAACACACCTCGTAAGAAATGCAGAGAATACCACCAGACAAGAGTGTATAGTAGAAAATCGGGTTTGTCGTATCTGTTATACAATATTATGTGAAGCCGGGAGTTGAGATGTTAAGGAATTACGGGAATTACAAATTACACTCAAGGTCGCAAAGGTCGACCATATTAAAAATCCAAATGCACGATAACCGTCTATCGATAGGTACGTAGGTACCTACGTAATCCTACGTAATTGTCATCCCGCAGTCATTGATTGGGTAGACGTCTTAAGTGAACTTCCGGGCTAAAGCAATTAAACTTACGGAATTAAGACTAGAATATTCCATTGAGAGATATATATGTACTAAACCAGGTGATAGAGTCGCATAAACTCAACTTTTCATAGCTTGGACATCATCTTCCCTCTTTCCCTTTCTCAAGATCAAGTCTTGTTTGAACACCATTTTTACTACTAATACTTTTGCTAACTACAACTGTTTGAAGTATCGAAAGATCAGACGATATATCGTTCAGAAATACAGCAACAATTAGCTTATCATCTATTTCAACCTGAATCTATATACATTTCAAGTGAAATACAAGGAGTCAGACCCGTATTCTATCTTTACTAATTCACTGAGGAGTAACCCTAGGTATTTATGACAGTGGATAAAATGCTCGCTATTCCTTTTCTTCTCTAATATACAGATATCACGTCTTCAAATAAACCGGATAGAGAATTCTACAGACTCATCAATATCATACTTGGCCGGATCGGCAGCGTCACCGAAGATGTGCAGCGCTTCGAAACGCAATTTGTACGCGCCTGCCGGTGCCCATGTGCCGTCCGCAAGCCTTCCGTCCCAACTCAAAGCGAAGGGATCACGAGAAGCGTAGCGGAGCGGTGAACCGAAAATGTGGCTACCAACATCTGCACCCGCGTAAGCAGTAGCATTTACCGAAACAACTTTGACGTTGATTTGGGGTGATCCGAATGCGAGCAGCGCTACAGCAACGGGGTATGTGGCGTTGGCGGCAGTGCTGTTGGATTTCGGCAGCACGAATGAAGCGTTAGCTGTGATGGGGTCTAGCTCTTCGTCTGTTGAGATCGAGAGGTAACCGACATCTAGGACTCTCGTGCTGTGTAGGCTACCAACGACTCCGTTGTACGGCAGAGACAGGCTATCGCCATTAGTGCCGTTCAGGGTAATATAGCCAGAATAGACAGGTAAGCGGGTAGCATTAAGCGCAGGTGGAGTAACCGTAACAGAAACGACAACTTCTTCCCCGCCTGGAACGGTCACTTTAGACTCGCTAAGCGCGATAGTGGCATATTCGTCTGTTAACTCTAGACCCGGGAAAGGATCCGGGTATATGGAGTCAGAGAAGGTGTATCCAGTTGCAGCACCTACGCTACCTAATTCGTAAGTGACTTCTTCAGAACCCAAGTTCTTAATAGTGAAGTTCAGCGTGTCGACGAAGTTATCCGTGTCATTGAAGGCGAGGCTGGACTTGCTCAGCAAAGTGGTCGCGTAAGCAGCATCGTAGGCTTGAACTATGCCAGAACCGAGCTGCACAACAGGCGCAAGCGATGGATAAGTTTCGGTTCCGTCGTTCAAGAACTGCGGATTCGACGTCGCCGATAATATATTTTCAAGGGTAGCGGGGTCGAGAGTGCCGCGGACGTTTGAGACGAGAGCATAGATGGCGGCGACCAAGGGACACGCCATCGAAGTGCCGGACAAGACGGCATAAGTACCCAGAGGAATCGGGAACGTCGATAGAATATTACCGCCAGGAGAAGCGAGCTGTGGCTTGACATCCAACTCGAAAGTCGGGTTCCAGGACGTATAAGAACTTGCGAATCCACCAGTGATAGTGTTGCTCTGGTAGGTCAAACTATTGCCTGTTAGATATTACACGCTGAAGTTCGTTGTCAGATTCTTACCTAACAGGTGCGGTAGAGGGGTCAAGCATGTTAAGAAGAATCTCGGATCCGTTCTTCAGCGAAGCAACCCACGATTCACCTTGATCAGCTGTCACCTAATTTAAATGTTAGCTATGATGCTAGATACTAACGGAAACTAAAGCTCGTTCGCTTACCATGCCAGTTCCCTGGACGCGGGTAACCTCGGAAGTAGCAGGACCTACTGCCCCAACTTGAACATTGTTGTAGAAAAGAACGTATTTCGCTCCGAACTGCGCCGCGTTGGTTGCCTTCTGGACAAAGGTACAAGTTCCGCGACGGATCAGCACGATGTAACCTGACAAGTCAGGAGTATCTTCTGGTAATGCCGTGCAGCCCTGATCAGCCTCTGTGATATCGAAGGAGGGAGTCCACAGCGGAAGATTGACGTTGGCCCATTCTCCTGGTTCTCCGAGAGCGTAGCCAAATTGCTTTTGCTCGCCGCCATCTACAGTAAAGTTCGAGTCTGTGAGAAGTAAAGGTGTGACCTCGTTGTCGATTGAAGCGATCGATGTAACTTTCTTGCCGTTGGAAGCTGTGCTGGCATAAAATAGACCAACCGCTCCATCATTACCGGCTGAGACTGTGCAAGGAACACCGGCTTCGACGATTCGAGATACGGCGACAGACCAAGGGTCTTCGCTCCAGCCAGAGGAACCACCGATTGACGCTGTGATGATGTTTGATCCGGCCTCGAACGCTTTCATGTAGGCATCAATCAAGACGTCATTGCCAGCACCACCAGTACAACCGAAAACCCTGAACATGCCAAGGGTGACATCGGGGGCAGCGCCAGTAAAACCCAGCTCGTTGGCCTGAGCCGCGATAATTCCCGAGACGTGCGTGCCGTGGCCACCGCAACCATCGTATGGGTCGTCGTCAGGTACTGGTATGTTGTCACCATTGTAGTCATCACCAACGATGTCAGTACCAAAGGTGAATAAACAGTCGGGACCACCAAAGCAGCCACCCAATGCGGGGTGAGTATAATCAACCTGAAGATGGTAAGCCGCTGATGTTTTTCATTTGGATATAATCACCTACGCCTGAATCAATGATACCAATCTTGACTCCCTTTCCGGTGATCCCCTTTGCCCGAAGCTTATCCACCTGGGTCATCACGTGTGGTGTGAAGGTGTCATTTCCAAGCTGCCTCTTAACGTTCTTCATATAGTCTGCCCCGCCGCTTCGTCCCGTCCAGACGATTTCATCCTTGGGTAACGAGTATACCCTATTTGGCCATACCTGCTTAACGCTAGGAAGCAATTCAAGCTTTCCCGCTTCTTCCTCAGCTGTCTTCAAATCGTGGAATTGGATAGATACGCCTCTGAATAACTTATAATCCAGATTCATGCGCGTCTTCGCCTTTGAGCCAATGTGGCTAAAGAATTCCGCCGAGTCCTAACCCAAGTCGCAATTAGTTAGTACGGCTCACACATCTTTCCCTGCGCGTTCAGGCTAAAATACCTGGGAATCTTCAAACTCCACGATGTAAGACCCAGGAAGATGTCTTGTCTCTCCCGCTATTCTGGCCTCAACTGAGAAGATGCTAAGCACGCTCGTGAGCAGCGGCAGCAAATAAGAGCCCCGAACCATCTTGGACAAGGAGCGCGGCAACAAGGTGAAGCCGGCAAGCGAGTGTTTAGGAGCGAAAGACTAAAAGGGAGTGCGGGGGCACCAAACCACTCGATGAAGAAGGGCTAGAAAGAGGTAACGACCTGGGCCTCCAAACAGAGGTGGGAGTGTCTATGAGTATTTGTAGCTGTTTGGCAAGCCTTCTGGGGGAGCAGCGAGGGTCCATGACCTGCTAAATTGCGGATTAACGCATGCAAGATTGGACGTGCCATCGCGCCGCGCACTCGCGTTGCATTATAAAAGTGAGGGTTGATAAAGTCTTCAACCTGTCTAGCCAGTTTACTCGCTTGCCATTATCAACCCAGCTTCCGTGGTAGTATTAGAGACGCAGGGCGGACAGGGAAGGCAGGTGGATAGCCACAGAGGTTCCTTGACCTGGAGAGGCTTGGCAGGGGGGGTTGCCGATTGTGGGCTAGATTCCGGGAGTGCATTAGGCAATGCTTCATCGGTTGGTGGAAATATCTATGTTCCTCGTGGTAATCTGTGTTTTCCCACAACAGAGAGGTGAGACGGAGATATCAAATTTAAGTGAATTCCGCTAACAAACTTGACGAATGCATGACACTCTAATAAGTGAAGTGGAGATATTAACGATATCGATCGAATCTATTCTTCGCTCTAATGATTATGAGTCTATTGTCTTGCCCTATTCATCCTATTTTTATCAAGGTAGAGCAAGATAAACAGTCAAGGCAAGGGGGGCATAGTCCGGGGTCTAATCGCATCATTTCTTCGAAAACAATCGCGAGGAGCTCATTTGGGGTAGATATCCCGGGGCTTGCCCAGTGGTACGGTGACGTAGCTAAAGAAGATAAGACGAGAAGCAATAAATCCGACAGGATGTCACGAGTTACACACATGAGTCGCTGATTATGTAGTGGTATATTAAATGCGTGCAATGCGGGGAGAAGGCTGGTATAGTAACATGGAGAAAATATATGTTGTAGACGTGATGCTTAGAGCAATTGGGGTTCTTGCGGAAAAGTCTCGGCATCGGCAATGCGTCCCGGTTAACAAACCCGTATTAGATGGTTAGAGATATAGTAGGAGAGGTTTAGAAACTAATATCCTACCAGGTCGATATGCAAATGCTACCCCGTCGATGTCGTGCTTTATGCTGATGACCCAAACAACTACTTAATTTCACCCACGAGGCAAACACGATACCGACGTGATACTACCTATCACACAACTGCGTCTGTTCAACATAATATACTCGGTTTGAGTCTGGAATCCCCGAGCCACAACATCTTGCGACTTGCCTCATGCGGCTCTCATAAAGAAAAAGACAACGTGGGAGACCCTGTACTAACAGCGCACGCGATCAAGTCCCCAGCGACAATATGGAGACCTCCCTATTTGGGAAACGCTACCAGCGCAGCGGTAAAATCCGCTATGTAGGTACCTAACATACACTATCGGCAGTGTGATTTAGATGCTAGCTAGTGTACCCTCTTCGTCGACTTATACTACCTGTTCTCGGTAAGGCGTGTGAATCCAGCGTTCTCGGCGCATCCTACGAATTTAACATTTACGGATTACGGACACGATTGCTGGATTGTTTTTGTTGGTATTAATTTATATAACTAGGTATCAAAGCTTACTAGTATTGACTGCGCCTAATGGCTATCTGAGATGCCAAGGGGGGCTTGCATTTAAATACTAACATAATACATAGGTAGGCTGAATACTTTGTATCCCGAGCAGTACTTGCCAGCTGCTGAGATGAGGATTTGCCCTAAAAATGGATAGATATAGAGTCCACTCCTCCACCCGCGACTAGTAACGATAACTACTCCACGCACTTTAGACCCTACATATATAGTGTCTATAGACGGAAGCTAAGTAGTGTAAATACCTGTACCATATCCACCCGGCACCGCACGTTACGCCACCGCAGCAGACATCAACGCAAGGAGTACAATTCTAGGAGCATGGCCCCCCGCGTTTCTAAGTGGCGCTGATAGTAGTAGAACGGTCAAGTGGTGGTCACTAACCTAGACAAGTCCATCTGCCGAATAAACTCGCGTGCTACAACAGAAAGTCACCGATACCATATTTGACACAACTCGATATGTAAAGCTGCGGCACATTGACTAGAAAATGCGCGCGGCCGACTACGAGAATGCAATCGGCGCGGTGCTCCCGTGAATACAAGTCTCCGAAGCCGGGTTACCGCCGCAACTGGCACAACTTAGAAACGGGGTGGTATTGTATAACCCCCGGGATCAAGCGCGATGAGTTCGTAGAGGTATATGACTTGTTTGAGTCGGTAGATAAATAATATTTATCGTAGTTAAGTTTCTAATTATATATAAAAGTACCTCTCAAAGCAAGACACAAATTTCAATTTCGGACGATTCCTAACTCTGTTGTCCCGACTGCATTCACTGACTTAGATATTTATAGTTGTCGGGACAGAATGCTAAGTCTCTTCAGCACAAATTCAGATTGTACAATTTCACAATCT
Organism: Daldinia loculata; assembly: GCF_022478755.1. Lineage (NCBI taxonomy): Eukaryota > Fungi > Ascomycota > Sordariomycetes > Xylariales > Hypoxylaceae > Daldinia > Daldinia loculata. The sequence continues at coordinate 67,716 of NW_026054914.1, forward strand.
GTACTTCCTAAAATATCATCTCATGGCTGTTAAAAACTTTGATGTTTGGTTATATCTGTTAAACTTCTGCAGGATAGTACTTAATATACAGCCATTACGCTGACTTGCATATTCTTATGTTTGAACTAGTTTCTTAACAACGGGTTCAAATAGCGGGAAAGATTCATTGCATAAGCGTACCTAATTTAAGTAAACCTACAAGACGTACTCTACATATGAACTTAAGTAACCTTATATCTTATTTATATATTTATATCAGGGCATATACCCTACAGCTACAACATTCACTATCACTTACAGCACGGAGTCTATAATTTCGCCAACATTACAATCTTTATTTCTATATAACCGTACTATTTATATTATGCGAAAATACAGGCTCAGTCCTTGCCCGCCCCCGTGTACTTATGGGGCGCTAACCAAGGAACCACGCCTCTCTAATATGCTAGGGATATCTCAAATGCCAAAAGGAAAACCAGCCAATTGTTTTAGGTGTCCGACCAAACCTAGCGCCCGCCCGGACACCGTTGAGTCTATGTAAAAGAGAATAATCTTCAAGGCAGAGTGTTATGTGAAAAGACGAAAGGAACATCATACGTTAACTGTATAGCCTCCTTTTCTCGCTTCTTCTGGAAATGTAATAATTGTTGATGTGTTTTTTTTTAATGATCTTCGACATCCTCGTCCCGTCCAGGGTACATAATGTCCTGAACAATTACCGCCCTCACATGACTATAGAGGACGAAGAGATACGTGGCCAACAAGCAGATGGACATCGCCGTCGTCACCCATTTCACCGTCTCGTTCCCGAACTCGTTGGAGATTGAAATAGTCGCCAAGATGAAACCGGTGTTAGGGAAGACCATTGCCCACCATCCCAAGTGGAAATATTTAGGGGGCGAGCATATTACAGCAATCAATGCGATACCGAACCACCAGAGAGACAACGCCCATAGGAAGATGGCCCCAATTATAGCAAAAGTCCTAATCAAGTGTACGTCGATGAACCCGTCCATCTCCCTATCGAAGGTATCGGGAAGACCATTCGACATACCGATAAATGCAAGGGCAGTGAAAGCCGGGGGTCCCACATTCATGAATAGACCAGGTCGGTGCTCGCGGTTAGGAAGACCTATTTCCTTTGATTAGCTTTATCATATCATCTTTGGGTATGATTTTTGTTAAGTTTGAACTACGTACCGGCTGACATCAGACGTCCAATCATATGAGCGTACATCATAATTGCAACGAAGAGTCCTAGGCCTTGACAGCTCATACCAGCGATCAGAATGGGTATAGCTGAGATTTCGGGTTGAGTATCTGAGATGACCGAGGCGATAGTTCCCGACAGCATGATAGGGAAGATCGGGAGTATCCATGTTGGCATCATCGTCTGTAAGCCGAAGTTGTGAGCCGCAAACACGAAGCTGTATTGTCCGATAGCCACTATTAGGGTAATAACGACATAGCCCCAGAAAGCGAGCTGAATAGCCCACACGAGCGGCGTATCGTTATCCGGGATGGCATATCGCTGCGTACTGGTAATGATAGTGGCGATGGATAAGAAGTATGTCGGAAAGAAGAAGCCCTCGCGAGGATGCGACAGAGATTTGTAAAAGTCACCATGATGAAGGAAGAACCGCGATAGCATGGCAAAGGTCAACGTTGTGAATAGGATAAGATTGACGATATACACGAATAAACCGATCTGTCTAAGCCCAGGAAATTGATGCGTCTGGGCAAAGATAAGAAGTGATAATCCACCAGTGCTCATGGGTAGGGTAAACCACGCCCATGTGAAGTGGTGCATTCGCTGGCGGACTCCAAGCTTCGGTCGGTTTGGATCGTAGATATCTACATGGTCTTGTCCGTGCTCGTGGCTGCCATGCTCTAAGTCGCCGGTGTGGTTCTCCTTACCCTCTAATATCGAGTTGGCAGCAGAACTAGCTTGTGTCCCCGGTAATTGTCCATCATGTTTCTTCTCGTTTACGGGGAACTGTACCTCCGTCGGGTCTGAGGTGCGAAACGATAAAGATGGCGTTGATGATGTCGGATAGGAGAGAGTCTCCTGGGAAAGGAGTGTCCGCTCCATTGTGATGAATAACAAGTCTTAACAAATAGTTCCGTGTCGAAGAGGCAACGGGCGAAGAAGAGAAAAGGAGAAAGGAGAACTTTACAGATAAACAAGAACCAGATGAACCAGACCAGAGGAAAAGGGAAAATTTCAAGGAAAATATAGGAGAATAAAAAAAGAAAATAAGTAGAGAATAGAGAGTACCGGCCTCGTCAGAAGAAATGAAATGCGAAATGCGAAATGTTACCCAAATGGAGAAGCTCTTGGTATGAACTCGAGTGACTGGGCAATTACGAAGCCTTTATGAGTAATGGGTACTACAGCCACCCTGGTTGGTTCGAGCCAAGAAAGCAGAAAACATCTGGAAGTAGGAAACAGCTAGGAAACAGAAGATGATGGGCTTTCCCGGGATCCGAATGACACGGCAGGGTCGCGATAAGGTTGATCGTCGAATGAAGGTCGGCCGTCTACGACCGAGCTTCCATTATGATCTTCAACGCTGCCCGACGAGACATGGCTGTAGGATCCACAGACACTTTTAACCGTACATAGTGTACACCTCCGACGTATAGAGTTATACAAGTTTCTTGGTAGACAAGCTCTTGGTATTCGAGATTCAATCTAACCCAACCAAATAACAGAGTATCTGTTTCCGAAACCTTGCACACCCTGCAACCATTAGACGAAGGTGCGAGGAACCACTGACTTACACCACTTACACCTACACCACTTACACACTCACGCTATGTTAGGTACGGATTACACTAGACGTGTTTAAACCCTTCCTCCACAAACTCCACAGAGCGCTACAGGAAACGACGACGACTTCAAAAATAGAAGCTATGCCCTTGTCTAGCTTCATCGTCTGCAACGAGTAAGGAGTCGAGGGTAAAGGAGAAACAAAATCTTTATCACGATATCTCGTTTTGGTTATTAGCTAAGACAAGGCGGCGACTTGGCGCAAGGGAGATCGCCCATCCCATGGAGCCTCATGGCACCAAGCCACGACCCTATTGGACCGTAACAACGTCATCCTTGTACATGCTTCTTACTGGACAACGTCAAACATGAAGATGATTGAGGCCGGTGGGCCGCCATCCAAGCAAATTAGATCTAGCGGACCTGGCCCTAGTCCGCTTACGCATGAGCCTCACACGGAAGATAGATATCGACGCTTGGCGGTGCTCTTGGCTTGTCGGCGCAGTGGGGGTACGTACAAAAAAGGATGCGGAAAGGGGGGGGCTTGAAAGGGTAACAGGTTTTACATATGTACAGAAGCAGAACAACCCGAAAACTCCCGCGGCAGCCAAGACGACATCGCATAGAGAAAATAAATAAAAAAATTGGTTCATCGGATGGATTCGGCCAAATTTACAATCCCAATCTGACAAGTGTCCGTTGTATGGTCTGTCATATTCTGTTGTGTTTTATTCGGTCTGCTCACCTCTTCTTTTGTGCGATGTGGCAAACGTTCTCCTATGTACTCAATCTAGAATCAGCCCAGCTGAGCCAAGCCGTTGTGGCAGAGAAGTGGCAGAGCGGCAGAGTGGCAGAGTGGCAGAGTGGCAGAGTAGAAAGTGCACAGATAATGATATACACACACACTGGGCACTATTTGACACTAGCACAGCAGCACAGCATCAGGACGCGCAACTAATAAGGCGGATGAATTAAGCCAAGACCTGATATCCTTTATTCTTATTTATTTTTTTAATTGTACCCTTGGATAGTAACGCTATCGGGTCTCAACGCTATTGAAGACAAGAAGCGCCTAGCCCGGCACTTGCCAGGCCCTTGCCCATGCAAATATGTTAGGTACATAAGCTCTTACATATGTATGATGCCAGCAGGGGTTACATGGGAGGAAAGAGGAAGAAAGAAAGAAAAAAAAAATACTAGGTAGGTATATACTACAAATTAAGAGGGCATTAGCCATGTGGATCAGGCATGTACGCCCAGATATCAAAGCCGCCGCCGTTGTCATCACCAGGGGTACCCCTGCGGTATTCTTCCATTCGAACAGGGGAGCTGTCACATGCGAAACAGACGATATGGATCTCGGAGTGCTTCTTGATACACGGACTAGATATTTTTATCTTTTCCAGCTTCATGCTTTATCTACGGCTACTGCTACTGCTACTGATCTACAATGGTATGTCTGATATTGGTATTACACTGTATTGTATTGTATGTACCTAACCTATTGTATGATTGTGTGTGTGTGTGTATGTGCAATGAATGGTCTGGAGCTCTGTGTTTCCCCAGGGCACATGCTTATCACGATACTGTAAAAGAAAACCCGGGCCTTCTTTTTCCTTGTGCTACGGGGTAGCGAATGTTAATTTGACATCTGCTCTGCGTAGGACGCCCGGTCGACGATGCTCCATACCTACCCTCGCGATCCTGCCCCTTCTCGAAGCGGTAGGTGACGTGCTCGTGGATCGTGGATGCTGACAGCGCCCGCCGTTGGGCTTCACGCCAGCAAACGTGTCGGTGGGCTTGCCGGCTATCGCAATCCATCCGTACCGCCACTCGCTGCGTCTGCTCGTCCACGACGATGGTGGGGATGCTAAGGACGAGGTCCAGGGGTTGCTGTGAAGAATGCCTGTCGGTAGTCCTCTTCCGTCAGAGTCTTGGTGTTGAAGACCGGGTGCGGGTGAACAAATTTGTGCAGGTCCGTCTCCATTCTTCGCGCCATGGTGCAATCAATATACGCTCTATACGTGCTCTCTAGTTCGAGCGCGGATAAGTCCCCCGTCAAGAGAGCCTCTTGGCGGATTCTCTTCGGTGATAAGGTCCGACGTGTACCTTGCATCGGGGTTTGAAAGTTGGCGCTGCATCTCGAGACGATTTGCCACTATTAGAGTCTTGGAAAGCTTCCCTTCTGTAAAACCAGTTGAACACACTTGCTCCGTGAACGAGACGGTTTTGCCGGGTATGGCGGCATCGTCAACAACTACACTCGCAGGCTTGAACCTCACCAGGACAGTTGCTGCTATGCACTCACTGTTGAGACTTGTCAACTGCCACAGCATCGATGGTAAGCTCGACATCGCAAGTCTTCCTCATTTCGGCGATATAGCCCTCGGCCGTGAAGTCTTGGCCGTCCTTGACGATGTGCGAGTGCATGTATCTTGGCAGTTCCTCTCATCTTCGTTCGTTGATGCACCTCACGATGGATCTGTAGGCTGTTTCGATATCGGCCATCCTAGTATTCAATTCCTTGATTTGGCTTTACTTCGTCCCCGTTGAGGCGTTTATGTCGTCCAGAGTGTCATTCAATAATGGAACCTTCTTACGTTCTTAGCTATGTACGAGTTGAGAATTGTTGTGCGCCGAGAGAATGAGCGCTCCGCAGAGAAACCACGGATAGGATGAAATGTTGAAGAGACACACCGATCGATCGGCTGCGGCACCGGATCAGAAATTGCTATTTGATTTCTTGGCCTCAAATCCTATCCAATTATGAGCCTACATTCTGTACAGCCTGCTTTCTTTTTCCAGGCACCGCTGAGCTATAGAACCAATAACGATACTATCTTCAATCGCAAGACGGCTCATCATCGAGTTCGCGATACTTGGCAAGCTTAGGTAGGCTCTGACAAGAGATTGACACTTGCTTAAGGCTTAGCATGGCACTTGCAACCAGGTCCGACGCCGTACCAAGACTACGGAGAGCTTCCGATCTTAAAACTCGAAACGTATTGATTACACCATACCGCTATAGGCAAGGATTGGGAGGTAAGGATAGGTTGGGCTCGAATAAGCAAATCGTCGGGTAGGTAACTATAAATGGCTATACCAAATAGATCCTGAGCTATAAGATAGAGATAAGTTAAGTACCTAACCTGGTACGCCAAGCAACGCTACTACCGTTGAGAAACATCTCTTGGACAATCCGGCGCAAAAATAGATAGGCGGACAAGTCCGTGGACACGGCGGAACTCCCGGGCTTGGTCTTGCCCCCTTGTTTTTCCATTTATGCCTGTGTACATACGGATCCGTAATGTCTCAACGTTATGCGATTCTACTTGATAGAAGCATGGCTTGATAATTGTGTAATTCGCCAGGCTGATGGTGAGTTGTTCCTTGGCCGGCAGCTGTATATTAAATACCTGTTTCGCGCAGAGGCGGTAACAACATAATGCGCGCGAGTAAAGAAGCCTAATTGGTTTTCAAAAGGTGTGAATGGGTGGCAACTTAATGTCGAGGTCTTGCAGGAAGTCTGGGGGTGACTTCGATGCATACCTACCTACCTTTACACATCTGCCATGTGGAAATGGTTTTGTATGTGCATACTGTTCTCATTGCCGTCCCTGCATGGACGTTGATTTTCTCTTGGACATGCTCTGCGGAAGATGTATGGTACTCACTTAGCCTCTGGATAGGAGAGATCTGCATGTCAATCTATTAATTATAATGATAACTACCAAACGGCAATTACATTGTGGGCTAATTAACAAGGGAACTCGAATATATTCGGTTGGAATGAATATCATCCAGCAGTATTGCTATGAACAGGTCGATCCCCATACCAGCCCTTCAGTCCCCCCAACGGAATACGTCTATGTATGTTTTATCCGTCAAATTTCTATCCAAGACTTCGTCCAAGACATTCAGGCCCACACGTAGATCATAGAGACGGGCGCCTTCTCCTTCGGTAATTGTAGTGTCGCATCTGGGCAAACCTGTTCGCTTGATGAATAGCACTGCGCCCCTGAGATTTTGTCTACCACTGAAGCATTACTTTAAAACGCGCTTATTCACCCGCGTATATACATCACTTATACCACTGTTACCAGATCTTCATGCCAATGTCTAGCCAGCTATCGTGGTGATATTTCGTGATAGACTCGCTTATTCACACTATGGCTCGGAGAGGGAGTATTCTCGGAGTGGCGGATTAGCCACAGATGAACATGCGTGTCTTGGCTGAACATATGACGTCGGCTTCATGCGTTCCATTCTCGTTTCGTCGGTAGTGTAACTAGATGTCTGACTTCGTAAACTTCACCCAGTCGGTCACTCAGCCACTTAGTCACTCAGTCAGTCTATCGCATAGTGGTGCGCCATAAGCACAAGTTGTCGTACGTGTGAGATCCTATAAACGTTGTTGTTCTAAATAGGTACTCATAAAGTGAATCCATCTCGTCGCACAGGATTGCTGACATAAAAACACCAGACCGCTCCTCTCCGAAAGCTGAATTAACTACCCGGCGTGCATACGTGTACGACCCGAGCCCGCTTATCGCGGGCCGGACGGCACGGCAAAGGGGTCACGTCGACGCTGAGCAACCGGCACCATCGACCCCACAGAGCAATTCCTGTTGATATGTGCACCCGAGGGGCTTCATATTCACGAGTCCATTTCAAGATATAGAGGCTGGAGGTTGTTGTCTTAGATTCTCACACTTGGCTCTGCTTGTGATCATCGGCTAAAAAGACTAGTGCGACGCGACGGCATGTCGTGCATGTATATGCGGACGGCATTCCGTTTACGATCATACGGAGGCTGGGCAAGGCTTGGGGCCGACAGCTTTTTATCGAATCGCCTCAGCTGGGGGGCTAATATCCGACTAAAAGAGGGCTACCTATCTATCTATCCTTGGCTTCGGATGGCAGTTCTAATGGTCTACGGCTTCAAGTCGTATCATGACAAACTTTTTTACACAACGCATTTATTCGAGTTGCACAAAGGCGTTAGGAACCATCGAGGTGCGAATATCGGAGTCACCGACGAGCTGAGCTCTGCTGTGCCGGGAGTTTCCGGCGAGATATGCTCTTATGATAATCTCTCTGGCGATCTCTGCGAAAAGCCTCACGAGGTAGACTAGTTACGACATGCAATATTGATCAGTTGACAGAGCAGATTAGCCGAAGCGGCTCCAATAATTGACACGAATGGCAATGAATGGAGGAATGAGATGGCAAGTTACGGTATGTAAGTACAGGTATTATCAAATTATTAACACAGAAGAGGGGGTATCAATGCCAAAATCTCCTTTCTCCTTTTGACTCCTAATCAGTTTCTGCCGGCCTCACGCTCTGCGGGTTATGGAACAAGTCGTTCGGATCCCATTTCGATTTAATTGACCCCAAAGCATCCAAGTTCGGGCCCCAATACGATGCCTGAGCATCTGTCAATGACGGGTCGACGTATCCGGGGTAGGTGGTCAAGGTCTGCGCGGAACCGCTCTTGATCGTGGTCATGATGCCGTTCATAAAGTCCTTCGTATCCTGGTTCAAGGTAGGAACGCCGACTCCGTATCCTTGAGCGAACATGATCTTGTCTCGGTGTGAATAGGCGGTCGCGTTCATGGGAATATCGCTGATCGCACCGCCAGAAGCGTCGAAGATCAAGAACCAAAGAAGTGTGCCTCGTTTCGTGTCGTCGATGTAGTTCATAAGTGTAGAGATCGTATCCGGGGATAGTGTCTCATCAGCACGGAAAGCTAAACTCTTAGCAGAAAATGCGACGCGGAGTTCCGACAGCCAAAGAGCAGCGTCTTCTGCCTGCTGAGCGATGACGGCTAGCCAGTCGTCGACAACTACTGATACGTTTCCAACGGGAATCTTGTCGGGAATGCCAGTAGCTTTCCACTCCTCTTCGGTTCCGTAGAATGTGGCAGTGATGATAACACCAAGCTCATGCATGACAAATTCGGTACCAAATCGTCGGTCCAAGTTGGGATCCGAGATGAGATCCTGCCATTGTTGAAATACAGATATCAAGTTGGTGTGCTTATCGAGGGACAGTGAGAATGAGTATTGCACAACGTTACCAGGTTCAGGGTGCGTCTTGACGACGAACTCGGTGATGACGCCGAAACCTGCACCTGCCCCCTTTAATGCCTATTGTTGATGTAAGTGAGTGACATCCAAGTTAGATCATGATATACTCACGAAGAAAAGATCGCTATTCTCCTTCTCGTTAGCTCGTTTAATAGAGCCATCTGCGGTGACTACTTCTACCTCGATAACGTGATCGAGACATGATCCCCACATGCGAGACGAAGGACCAAGTCCACCCTTGCGACAACACTATTAGCAGAGCTTCCTTATGTATAAGCAGAAACGATAGGACTTACAATGGTGGCATGACCGCCAATACCAACTCCGGGACACGTTCCGTGAGCAATGGCTCGCTTGCCGTTGTCGTGAAGCTTATTGGTCACATCAGAGAGCCTAGTACCTCCACCGATGGAGGCCTGCCACGTGTTGTTATCCATAGAAAAGTCCTGAAGATGTACGAGATCGACGACGAGTTCGCCATCTTGTCCTCCAACACCTGTTTCTTGCGTGTTAGCTCACTCTCCACGGCGCGAGGTGTTTTCTAGTATTTGCGCATACCGAAATTTCTACGTGGGTGTTAGTAAAAGTCAATACGGCAAATATGTGGTAACTCGGACTCGCGCTTACGCATAAGAATGACCGCCGGACTTCGGCTGGACCTTGACGTTATTCGCAACGGCGCATTTGATAAAATCCGATACATCCTGGGCGTTATCCGGCCTCGTTACGGCGATCGGCTCTACCGGAATGTCGAGATTATATCGGTTGACCCAGGATACTTGGTAAAGCGGATTGTCAGGAAATGCGACGCAGTCGTTGCGGCCATTGCAGACGGCGTTGAGACAGTCGGAAAGTGCAGTGCTTGGTGTTTGCCCCATTATATCCAAGACAAAGGTATACAACCTAAAGTATGGTTTATCAGGTAGGGAGGTATTTTAGGTGAAGAGGGTGAAGAGGTTTGGCGAGCCTAAAAGCTCAAGGCGTTCTGGTCTTTCGAATATGTTCAGATCCAAAAGGGAAAGCCTTTGAGGAATGGCGTTTGTCGAAAGGAGCTTTGAGAAAGCTTGACTCCCGTGTGAGTAAGAGAGAGGGCTGTGTTTGTCGACTTGGGAGAAGTCGCAAACATGATTTCTTTTATTACTTACGCTTCCTTGCATGTCTGATTGTTTCCAGGTTTATTACCATGACTACCCTGTGACCCCCAGATACTACTTGCCCAATAAGGACTCAAGGGAGCTTTGACAAGGATCGCGCCCCTCGGCCAAGTCCAGCGTGTTAATTACTTTTGATCCAGTCACCGACTTTGTCTTGTTAGTTTTTAGTGAGACCGCCCGAATCAATAGGATTCTATAGTCAGGTATATGTCTTGGTTTTTAAGCTTCCCTGGTCTAGGTATTCAACGCCGCTGACAAGCCAATACAGTCGTGAGGTTGCCGGGATTGGATGAAGGGCGCCGGTCAAATCAAGCTATCGACAGATAAATAGCAAGAAACCCGCCTAAATTCCAGCCCGAATGAATAATAAGCCACATAAGTTCGACATGGGCTTAAGCCATAGAGAAGAATAGGCTATCTTTCGCAGTTCAAGACACTTCGAGATGCGAGTAAGATTGCAGTATGTTCATATTTATTAACTAGAAGTATCGTGCCACATCTTTCGGTGTGAGCTGCATTGACCACAAGTGCCCTAAAAGAGCTCGGTCCTCCAGGACCGGCGCCAATTTAGCCAATTACAGCTACCGAAAGTCACCGATATATTCTGGGGACGGATCGCCTATCTCTGATTCGCCAGGTTAAGAAATGACCTCACAGGTGACCTGGGGGTAACGTTGACCCTTCCAGCCTTCCAGGGGTATTAGCAAATCGACGAGTACTTCGTACGGCAGTCAAATCCAACATCCCTTTACGCACCTGACATAGGTAGTGCGTGCATTGCGGAATGACCCCTTTTATCATTCCATATACTCGTATTCGTTAAAAATTATCGTATATTTTCAAAAACCGATGATTCAAAAATATATATCTGTCCCAAAACGCTATACTTCAATTGTCCGATCGATTTTCGACACGTCACACCCCGATGGGGAAATGCTAAATTTAATATTAACTATGACGAAAAAAACAATAGCATACAACTCAGCTTACACGCAGAGCCGCATCTCGGGGTTCACGAAGTCCCAGGTATCGCATTGTGCTACTTTAAAACAACGTGACTCTATTCATATAAGAAAAAGACACACATGTCTTACTAAGCCTTAGGGTCCGCGTTGTTATCAACGAAGACCTATTGTTAGATAATCAGTATCTCGGCACTCTTTACCTGCCGATAATAAGCGATATGTCAAGTTAGTACTACATGTGCATCGTGGGGTACAGGTATTGTCATATCCACAGTGACGTACATATGTATGTCATACTTGAGAGAACTTTGAAGTTGTTAGAGTAATGTTGTATAGAGAGTCGGAAAGAACTTGGGATACGCACTATCTATAAGGACTTAGGAACCATACCTACCCGATTCTTACATATTATCCTACGAAAAATATGTCTCTATTCGGCAACAACATGACCTCAACTGCATGCTGCATGCTGCATATACCGATGCACACACATAAAATGGGGTGTTAGTAAACGAACTTATAAAGCCGAAGGTGAACCGCTTATAGCTCTATACGTAAGTAGGAGGTAGTTACCTTTAATGCTTGGTTGTTTAACTTCAATGTTGTGTACCCCCTAAAGCATAAGTCTATTTATGTACTTTATATACGCACATTCCAGAAAATCTCATATTTACTTCCTTCAACATTCCCATTCTAAATTCTTGATACGACCAATCCGGAAACAAGGTATTTCTACTACAGTCGAATCAACCCGAACAATTATACTCAAAAGAAGACATCGTCAAAAGATCTTCCCGGTGTCAATTCCTTAATGGAGCCGGATCTTGTCAAATAATTGTCAACTTAGCCCTTTTGTCATTCGGAATCTCACTCAACAACTTACACGTTGCACCCGTCGATTGCTTCCTTTTTTTCGTCCGTTCTGTATCGCCGTGTCTTTCCTTTGCTAAGCGGTGGTACTTGCAACGACTTCGGACGGACAGACAGTACAGGTACGCCCTGCTGTCAGCATACTCGGCATAGTTAGCAATAGCCAGCGAATCCAGCGAATCCAGCGAATCCAGCCAATCTAGCGTCCTTCCCCCGCATCTCTAGAAGGAATCTACCTAGGTATAATACCTAAAATCTCCAAAAATGCTCAGACGAAGCGGGCTCCGGAAGCCAATCCCCAAGTCTTCATCCCTGTCTTTAACCCCTCCCCCACCTTACCGTACACCTTATTCTACTCGTTCTTCCACTTCTCCACCCTCACTATGGTTCACGCTATCATCCCCAGCGCCTTCAGTATCCCCGCAACGGGAATACCGGGTGGATGATCTCCCACACTGTTCCTACTTGTCTCGACTTGCCGGACCCATGCCCACTGACCTGTCCATCCCGACTTCATGGACCGAAACCGCACCTGTCGATGGCGCATGCAATCGGTACGAAGGGGAACTATTCGGCAAAAACTTGGCTTGCCATGGAGTAACCAATGGGCTCGACCTTCGTGGCTTAAGTGTGTGTCAACGCTATGTTAATAAGACCTCCCACCGTAGCACAAGTTTGTATAATGGTTCTGTTTCTGCAACGAATGCTTCCAAGTTTTTAGCAGCTGGTGCCAGATCATACAGTACAAAAGCTCTCACGCAACGCCTTTCCGGGTCTAGAGCAACAACCAGAAATACTCAACAAGAGTCCTTCACTTTAGACATATTGAAACAGCAACAGTTCCGCGCATCCTCTACGTCTAAGCCCGTCATGTACACAGCATCGTTTGCCTTTTTCGAGGCGATATGGGAGGCAGGCGTCACGCACTGCTTCGTCAACCTAGGCTCGGACCATCCCAGTATTATCGAAGCTATGGTAAAGGGACAGAGGGAGGCTAAGGGTAAATTCCCACGTATCATTACATGCCCAAATGAGGTACGTTCGTAGATACCTTAGGTACCTCTTAGAGGTATCATTTGGTAATGATAGGATGGAACTGGCTTGCATCTGCGCTGCCAATCAAAATAATTAAAACTAACTCTGCGCCAATAGATGGTAGCGATGTCAATGGCCGACGGCTACGCGCGTCTGACGGGTAAGCCACAGTGCGTCATTGTCCACGTCGACGTTGGTACGCAGGGCTTAGGAGCCGCAGTCCATAACGCCAGTACTGGACGCGCACCGGTTCTAGTCTTTGCCGGCTTAAGTCCTTTCACGCTTGAGGGAGAGATGCGCGGATCGCGGACTGAATATATCCACTGGATTCAGAATGTTCCCAATCAAACCCAGATCATCGGTCAGTACTGTAGATATGCAGAGGAAATCAAGACGGGCAAGAATATTAAGCAGATGGTCAACCGCGCCTTACAATTCGCCACAAGTGCTCCCCAGGGCCCGGTTCATCTGGTGGGAGCGAGAGAAGTGATGGAAGAGGAAATCAACCCGTATTCGCTAGAGCAGAATGTTTGGGACTCGGTTGAGCTGGGTGGTTTGCCGCCAAAAGCTCCTCAGCAAATTGCGGAAGCATTACTCGGTGCTGAAAATCCGTTGCTTATCACCGGATACTCGGGTCGAAATCATAAAATACCCGCTGCTCTAGTAGAGCTTGCTAACACTGTGAAGGGATTGCGTGTACTTGATACAGGTGGTAGTGATATGTGCTTCCCCGCGTCCCACCCCGCTTGGATCGGCCTTCGATTCGGTATCGACCCATGGATAGAGAAAGCAGACGCGATTGTAATATTGGATTGCGACGTCCCCTGGATTCCGACATTAAACAAACCGAAGGATGGTACAAAGGTTTTCCACATTGACGTTGACCCCCTAAAGCAGCTCATGCCGCTCTTCTATGTACCGGCTCAACATCGATATCGCGCGGAGCCTCTACTCGCAGTCGAGCAGATCATCTCCGAAGCCAAAAGTCAGGCTTCAAGTATCGATACAGCAGTTGCTACGAAGAAATGGGAGGCTCTTCAGGCATCATACAAGGAACGCCTGGATACCATAGCATCCAATGCAAAGCCAGCCGAGGACGGTTCCTTCGGCACTGGGTATCTCACCAAAACCCTACGATCCTTGTGCCCGCAGGATACGATCTGGGCCATCGAAGCGGTGACAAATACCGCATTCGTGCATGATAATCTCCAGCCGGAGCTACCGGGTTCCTGGATCAACTGCGGTGGAGGTGGCTTGGGATGGTCTGGTGGCGGTGCAATGGGAATTAAGTTGGCAACAGACGCGGAAAACGGTGGAAAGGGCAAATTTGTCGTGCAAATCGTGGGCGACGGCACGTTCCTATTCTCCGTCCCCGGCAGTGTATACTGGATCGCCAGGCGCTACAATATCCCGGTATTAACCATCGTATTAAATAACAAGGGTGAGTCCCTAGTCATGCCAACAAGACATTTAATAGCAAAGAACATATGAGCAAGACTAATCATAAAAAACAGGTTGGAACGCCCCTCGAAAGTCGATGCTCCTTGTACACCCGAACGGTCTAGGGTCAACAGCAACGAACGAGGAAATCAACATCTCGTTCGATCCCGTCCCAGATTACGCGGGTATTGCCAAGGCGGCTGCTGGAGGCGACTTGTTCGCGGCGAGGGTTGACAAGGTAGACAATCTTGAACGTACTATCAAAGACGCCATCAAAGCGGTCGAAAGCGGTCAGAGTGCTGTCTTGGACTGCAAGGTCAATCTTGGATCTTAATCTTAGACCTACTGGAATAGGAGCAGCTGCTTCTGCATTGAAAGCCGGGATCAACATCACGATATGTCACATGGACGTAGGTATATACTATACATAGACGTGCTGATTGAGCGGGTAGGTAAATCGTGCACTGTTGCGAGTCATAGCAGAAATTGATCCATATAAATTGGTATTCTATGGGAATCTTAGTATTAGAGCATGTCATCCTGGACGATACACACCATCGTGGTATGATTTATCAGTGGTTCGACTAGTTATATGAACCCATCATAGGAAGAAACATGTATGTGAGTGGATATGTGTATGCTATGTATGCCGGGACAGTACGTAGAGCGACTTGGTCTTTATGCCTACCTCATGGTCTACTTAGGGCTCTATGTAGGTACCCAAGGACTATGTACATAGGCAGCAACTTGTCGAGTTTCTGGATTTTAGTCTTGTTTATATCACGGATTCTATATATAGGTACTCACTCCATAGCCTTCTTAGCTTCGGTGCCTAAAATACCCAATCTAATGCATATGTACATCTAGCATTTTACTAAGGCCTTGCATATGTAGTTGAGGTTTCCTCGTCATATACATATAAGCTTTCGCTATAGTACTTCGCCATTACGCATGTTGAGTATGCAGGCGTTCTGCTTTTCGTATCAAACAAGGTCGCGTGCTATGCTAGATCCTTAAGGCGCAGGTATTGGGTTACCTACGCCTGCGTACTCTTCCCCACGGGGAAAGGGACGTGCTTAGGTTGTTGGTACATAAGCGAGTTTAGGGTCGACAGCTATTAGCGCTGCTGGGCTCTTATGTATTCGTGACTTTTCTGGCTGATGGGGGGTTTGGGGTATTTTCGGTTGGAGCGAGCCCCTGAGCGTCACCTGGTCCCGTATGTATGCGTGTTGTATATATGTACGTATATGCGAGTCCCGTGTATTCTTGAAGGATCACTGCGTCGATCCTTTGGAGGTGCTATCCATGCAAGAAGGGTCCTGCCGCAGGGAGCCGTGCTTCGGCTGACGCTGTAATGACGCGCAAACGGGGAAGTTGATATGGATAGGTATTTTGCCTGAGATATCACGATTCGGCTTTATATAGGTTAGGTACCTAAGTCAATAGGTGAAGGGGATGTAAGTTGGTGAGCAGGATTATACCTATTGGTCTCTATGAATTCCTCGATGGTCATGTCGTCGTAGCCACGCCGCGCTGACGATTGATGATTTACGTATTGGTCTGATCTTTTATAGGTTAGGTTAGGTCCTGCAGAACGCATTCAGGCTGCCGTGGGGTTTGCGCTGGAGAGATTGTCGATCACCGGTACGTCTGGGGTAATGCCAAGCGTAGCCTGGGTGGAGGCGGCGAAACTGCTTGTGATTTACTTTCGTGGGATAGGGGAAGGGGTTATATTGGCTGGTTTGTTCATGTACATAATAGCATCTGGGGATGTATGTATGGTCGTGGGGAATGGATCACTTGCACCAACCTTTTCTGCTAATTAGGTATGGGATTTATATTATCTTTCCCTTGCATGAGATTTTCAGAAATGAAATTGTCAACGTTGACTTGTACTACTAATACTTGATGCATACATAGAGATATTAAATTCGGAGACTGCCGGTTCTCTTATTGCAATACCTACATGTTGAGATGTATCCATATATTGTTTCGATATACATGGACCTTGGCGATACAAGCGATCGAGACTGCATGGACTAAATCGTTGAAGTGGGCATCTTAAACGCCTCGTCAAGTTCTGGACCCTTAAACATGCATCTCACGAAAATCTCTTAGCATCAGCTGGTCTGCTGCCTAAGTAGGTACCTATCTTTCTCATGAAGTTCTCACTTTCTATCATGTCATCTTTATATGTACTAGACTTCAAAAACGCGACGGTGCATGCCGAATGCTACCCTGCCACGCAGCCACGCAAGGCCTACCGCTGTCCCTGTCCAGATATTTCCCTAAAATTGTAGATCTCCAAACGGTACATCCCGCATTCGCGTATTTATTACATAGAATAAGAGTAAGTTAGTTACCGTAGCGGCAGTGTATGGGTTCCAGGAATCATATTTCTCATTCTAACCTTTGTTATGGCTAATACGATAGTTTACGAAATAATCATTCTTTTAAAAATAATCATTCCTTGTAAAAGAATGATTCCTTAAAATCTAAAGCTTTGATTGGCTAGAATAAGTGGGGTTAAGTCACATGACTTCAAAAAAGCTTAAAAATCAAAAAAGCTAGGATGCCTGGGACTCGAACCCCAGGCTCCTAGCCCCACCACAACATCCCCGCTAATGCGGGAGTGTTTTGATTGAGCTAACGGCTCTAGTGGGTGGCCAGTCCACTAGTGCTGTTGACAATTGGTCCGTTGTTAAACCTTATTACCCACACCTTCATTTTTTTAATATTACAATAATATATTGGCCCAATCAGAGAAACCATTCCTGTATAGGCAAGGATAACTTGTACAAGAATCATTCCACCCCCAAAATATGATATCTCAAAACCACATATTGCCGGTATGGTAGTTATATAGAACATAGCCTATTGGTTTATAGAGCCGTCAATTGACTTGGGACACGTTATTCGTACCCGTTTGGACGCGAATACTTCCCAATCTCGGGTCATTAGCTCTTTTAATAACTGATAAGCCTCTTAGGTTAGTTAGTTAATATATTTTGGAGATGCTGTACCTGCTTTTAGTCCATACCTTGTTGCAGGACGCTCGCGATTCACATGTAAATTCTCTTGCAACACAAGATAAGAGGTACAGACCAGCTTGAACGTGCCATTGATACCTCGACACGGAGCCTTGTCCTACTGGAGACCTGATTCGGCATTGTCTTCTTAATTGGTAATTTGTGAATTATCTTTGTCATTTGTCATATCTCTACGAAGTACTCTCGACCATCACCCACCCATCTTTTCACACTCCGCACTTGAGGAGGTATCGCATCGTGTATTTAGTAATGGTAAGCGTGATAACTTCCAATTAGTGGGTTGGCGGGGTCCTGCGGTATTCCAATTCGGGACTATTAAATAGGGTCACAGGTCTTTTGAACCTGTAGAAAAGCCCCTGTACAAGCATGTAAGCTGTAAGTGCTCTTGGACCTGGTAAGAGATCAAAATATCGATAATCGAAAGGACTAACTACATGTAATAAATGCAAATTCTATTGGACTTGGGTACCTACTTAATGCATTACAATTTACCAGGATCTTCAATGCTATTTAGTGGAGATGTTATTAAAAAAAGCAAAATATTAAAACACTCGAAATATTATAGTAAAATACGTATTTTATATTTCGAAAAAACTTTTATCATTTAAAATTACCGGTTTAAATAAAAATTAAACCAAAATCTTTTAAAAGCTTTATACTTTACCATATAAATAAAATAGTATAATATTTATTAACTATTTCAAATAACATCTCCACTAAATAGTATTGAACATCCTAGTGACCTGTAGGTACATAATATGTACAACATGTTCAGGCCCGAACTAAAATCCATATTTCGCCCGAGGCAGGCTAGAATCTCCTAGCGTGGGAGGGGTTGGGTACAGGTACACAATACTCTAATCCGTATTCCCAGATGCTTTACAGGGGTAAAAAAGGCCTAAGTTTCGACAAAGCGAGAAAGAGGAAAACCTTAAATCGGACGGCCAGAACAACTACTTCTCCAAGGTCCATCATTTTTTTAATCTTAGGTAGTCCCTCATTTTTATTATAATGGAAATCTGGTCCCTCATCTTAAATGTTTGATTTCTCCATCTAGCCTTAGCCTCGACCGCCACCTATTCCTGTTTGGTTTCGTTTCGACTCTGGTTCGCCTATCACGCGGCTCATTATTGTACTAGGATATAGAACTCGGTCAAACCCGCCTTTCATAGGTCCGTCCTGAAGAGTGGCGATGCTACCACCGACGATCTCTTAGCTACTGCAACTTATCATCAATATGGTTTCGCAGCCCTGATCAAAACATATCTATCAGATCTGTTAAGCTCCTGTAGCTGGCATATTAAGTTCGGTAACATATAGCTCCTAGCTCTTTGACAAGTCAACCGAAAGACCAGGGCGTGCAATATATCCTTTGGTGTATTGGTAGCTGATATTGAGCTACTTACCTCGTTATTTTTATGAGAGACCATGAGTCAAGCCACGGGCCGGAGATCAAAATATCACGAGCTCTCTTCAGTTCGATAGCACCCGGTACTATCCACTAGCAAGCTTAATCGAATCCTGAGCGATAACAGGTTTTGCCGGACCACTTTATTCAACTGCGATAGATTCGAGCTCATCCTATACCGCTCGAGGTTGATCCGTCATAGTACTACCTAGTAGTAATAGTTTTAGGTCAACTGTTTAGTTCGAGGGAAGAAAGGGAGTAGGGTTCAAATGGCAAGCGACAATGGCCAGTCAGACGCCGGAGCGTCTCAAGTAGACGAGGACAAGGGAAGTGATAGCGCGACACCGACTGCACCTCCTCCACCTCCTATTCCTTCAGCAGACCCGAAATTGGCAATGCAAGCTCGAACGCCGCCTCCGCTCCATACCGCCCCGAGTCCGTCCTCTCACGACCTCTTCAAATTATCCCCTATTGCAGCTCTTAAACTACTGGGTGCTAGTGTCGAAGCGCTTGTCCACATTACAGGCGATATACCTCCGACACCCCCTCCTACAAGCCCAACCATTCCCAATATGCGTAGTATGCAACGGGAGAAGGCGGAAATAGTTAGGAATCTTTCAGAAAAGAGCCTGGTTCGACTGCGGGAACAGGCCGAAATCCAAGCTCGGGCTCAAGCTCAGGTTCAGAATCCCGGGCAGGCGACACCCAACCAATCCATCGATGGCGTCCACCTTAAGAAGACATCAACCCCAGGGCTGCCAAAGAACACCCCAGAGCCGTATATAATCATCGGCGCCAACTCGCAGCCGCTCAATCTTCAACACAGCGCTATTACGCGGAAATTCTTTAGCAAACAGCCTCCGCCGATCAGTATCGAGGATTATCTGTTGCGGATACATCGGTTCTGTCCCATGTCAACTGCCGTATACCTTGCGACATCATTTTATATTTTCCGGCTCGCTGTCGAGGAACGGGCCATCGTTGTCACCCGGAGGAATTGCCACCGTCTACTTCTGGCGGGTCTGAGAGTAGCGATGAAAGCTCTTGAGGACTTAAGCTACCCGCACGCTAAGATTGCCCGGGTTGGTGGAGTGAGTGAGATCGAGTTGGCGAGGCTGGAAATTAGCTTCTGCTTTCTAACCAGTTTCGAATTGGTGATAGGGGAGGATACCTTGAAGAGCCACTGGGAGACGTTGAAGCAAGGGCATGGCCTCGTGGGCTTTGAGCTTGCACAGTCGGAAGATGATGCGATACCGATTTTGAAACTGGATGCGCCACCAAAAAAAGGGTGAAATCTAGATCTGAGTGATTACTTCTAGACAATCTTGCAATGTCGCGCCATCATTACCTCATTAGGAGTGCAATCTGGAAGAGAAGAAAAAGAAAACCGTCCGCCGGCCCAGCCCAACACCTATATTTAACCCGGGTGTCGACTACTGCGCCTCCCTACTTTCGATTACTGGGATATTCTTTTTCGACCAGATACGTTCCTCGCCAATTTAGGTTCTCGCCGCGATGCAGGGGAACGGGTCGTTTATGTGGCAGTCATAAATCAGGGGTCGCCCGCAAAGTCCCCCCGTAGGGTTCGAATTGGGGTGCTCCCCAAGAGACATTTTGGTATGCGGCTATCTCGAGGCCATTCAATGTGACTAACCAGCGGGTGAAAGTCGAACTGTTTTTTTGACTTATGAGGGTACCTAAGAGAGGGGTGACGAAGGGGCGTTGCTACGCGACGCGTGCCTACGTGACGCATGCTCCTGGCAACCAACGCACGCGGGGTTTTTAAATGTGTAGTCTGCTGTAAAGGGACCGATTCAGACACGAGGCCGTGCACTTGGACTGAGGATATCTAGCCACAATATTTACACCAGAATCTGGATTAGGAGGTCTAATAGATACTAGGGGTAGACGCGACTGATGCAGAGACTAAGCAACCAAGACATTCTTCAGTCAGGAGTCACTGGAGAGCGAAGACCCAGGGCATTGGTGATACGATTTTTGTTATTTTCTATATGCGCATGGGATGTATAGAGTTTGCATTATATGGGTGGCAGTTGTTCTGGAGCATTTTTTTCGAAGGGCATCATCGAGGAAGGGAGGCATACGTGGAAAACTCGTTCATATGTGATACCCGAATCTTGTTACTCGTACATAGTATATTGAGCATCCTACTCCATCAGTTAAGGGATTTCTTTTAAGAAGTTTTTAGGACTGCATTGACTGTCGGTCTGCCGAGGCGTAGGTTACGAAATAGGGGTAGTAGTCATTTTTAGTTGATATCAAGGGCGAGTTTATGAGATCCTTCTTTTTTATAGGTATTTAGAGTCATATTAAGCCATTGATTAATGGTTCGAAATATAAATAAATAAATTATCTCTTGTCTAAAAGATATCATGGTGCTTAGGCTTTTAGTGAATCCAGCAAACTTCTCGCTCAAATAATTAATATATATCGAATGAGTGTTTCCAAGTAGATAGCTTAGCAGACAATTATGACCGAAGGGACAGTCATTCGAACAAATTCCGGTATCGACGTGGAGTCGTATATGTAGGTACTTAGTGGTAAGCTGGCCGCCTTAGAAGTTAGATAGGAAAAGACTGACTCAATTGTCCTCTTATAGCAACAATTACACTCGTTATACATATACGCTAGATACTCTAGTTAACCCTTATACTGTTTACTTTCTATCTCCTGGTAACCAACTCCCCCAATACGAAAGCCGCATATTGGAAATAATGCCAATATATTTATCAACATGAAGTATTATAGTGAGATATGTATGCGATTAGATAACGACGTGAAGACTAGTTCGGGTCCGGCCGTGACGGACCGGAAGGATTTATAGTTTGACCCGTCTAGTATTCCGATGATAGCCGCGCCGGGTAGTATAGGTAGGTACCCTGCTTTTGCGATACTAGAGTTCAAGTACGGCGCACTGTGCTACTTGCACCTGCCTAGGCTGAATGTACAATATGTGCGATACGAGAATATTGAGACAGATACAAGTTTCCCTTGGAATTCTTAGAAGTAGCATAAGAGCACGTGTGGTGCCGGCGAAGCTTTACACGGACATTCAAACTACCCCGCATTCACGTTCATATTGCGAAATCATCCCACTTAGAACACCTAAACCACCTAAACCACCTAAAGCTTCCTTCGCTTTCGCAACTACCTCTAGACATATAACAACCGCAGCGCCAGCGAGGTCCACAATGTCTAAGGCGAACATCGATGTCGAGAAAATCTTGCAGGGGAAGTACCCGGCCAAGGCGCATGCGAAGCGAGTGGTCGAGTATATCAAGTCCAAAATCCCCGATGCTACCGGTATTCTGTACCTAGAGGGACGATCAGACAAGCTATTAGAAGACAGCGATGAGCCGATTCCTTTCCGGTAAACCTATCCGAACTTTACTTTTCAGAGGGCGACGCTAACCGCGAAAGCTGCGCAGACAACGGAGGGCTTTCATGTACCTGACCGGTGTCGACGTTGCCGACTGCTTCTTTATCTACGATATCGCGACCGAGCACTCGACCCTCTTTATCCCTCCTATAGACCCGGATTCTGTTATCTGGTCCGGCTTGCCATTGTCTCCCGAGGAAGCTCTGTCGACGTACGACATCGATGCTGTCCTTCCCTCTACCGAGCTCAACCCTACACTAGCTAGGCTAGGAAGCGCCCCTAATGCCACAGTCTTTGCCATCGCCGATCGCGTCTCGGATGCCGTGACCTTTCTAGAGTTTACTAACAAAGATTTCGCCGTCCTAGGCGAAGCCATTGACGAGAGCCGTGTTATCAAGGACGAGTACGAGATCGCTCTCATCAAGAAAGCTAATGAGATTAGCGGAGTCGCTCACAAGGCCGTCCTCGAAAGGGTTAAGAAGGCCAAGAACGAATATGAATTGGAGGGTGTATTCGTGGGCGCGAGCATTTCTCAGGGGGCTAAGAAGCAAGCGTACCCCAGCATAGTTGCCAGCGGACGGGCCGCCGCTACTCTACATTATGTCCATAATAACAAAGATCTAACTGGAAAGGATCTACTACTTTTAGATGCTGGTGCCGAGTGGAGTTGCTATGCTTCTGATATCGTGAGTGGCCAAGTGCAGCATATTTTTATTACATTGTTAGACTTTGATGAAAAGAAGAAGGCGTTAGACTAACGATATTTTAGACGAGAACTTTCCCTATTTCCGGAAAATTCACCGAAGAGTCTCGAGCTATTTACGAGATCGTTCTCCAGATGCAAACAGACACCATCGCCGCCCTAAAAGAAGGCGTATCGTGGGATGAGGTCCACTTATTAGCGCATCGGATCGCCATTGACGGCTTACTCTCTCTAGGAGTCTTAAAAGGAGACAGGAAGGAGATTCTCGATGCTCGGACAAGCACGGCATTCCTCCCTCACGGCCTAGGCCACTACCTCGGATTAGATACTCACGACACTGGCGGCCACCCTAACTATTCGGATCCCGACCCGATATTTAGGTACCTACGAGTCCGGGCGAACCTCCCTGCTGGAAGCGTGATTACTGTCGAACCCGGTGTAAGTAAAATGAATACCCTGGTAAACTTACATCAGACTAACTTGATGATAGATCTACTTCTGCGAGTTTATCATCAGGCCTTACTTGAAGGACCCTAAACATGCCAAATTCATTGACGAGAAGGTGTTGGATAAATACTGGGATGTCGGTGGTGTGAGGTAAGCGAAAATGAGCTGTAATCACTTTTATTCTATGAGAGAAGAGCTAACATAAATGAAATAGGATTGAGGATAACTTACTCATCACGAAGGATGGTTCAATCAATCTAACTGATGCAATCAAGGACCCTGATGAGATAGAAAAGATCATTTCCAGCAGCTAAGCAAGGAATATTCGTACGAAAAGGGATAAGTACCTACCTAGGTAGGTAGTTGAGGAGTTGTGGTACTGCTGCTACTTCACAAGCTCTTCCCCATATCTCATGCACAAAGATACAAATATATGATACCAATACGTCTGATTCTTTAGCATCACCTCTTGCCAATAAATTGCCATTCTTATAACGTATTCCCACCCCAAACGCCATTCCTCTATCTCTTATCAAATCGACTCGACTCTAGTATAATAAACGTTTCGTTTGACGATATTGACTGGAGCCTTGAAATTATTCTAACCTACTATATGAAATGACGGTCATAGAAACTAGTAACTAAAATCTGCCTCACATATATGTGCGTAGGTAGGAGGTAAGTAGCTATCTTCACGTCATATTCCTAGTCAATGACTACAGGAACTCCCGTAATACTAATATCCACCAACTCAAATAGATTTTCCTATTACCATTGACTCTATCCACTATACCTAATACTAAAACATAGTAGTATCACCAAATAGTCTCGCCAAAACACTTTCCATTCGCTAATATACCAGCCAGGGCTGTTTCCGTCATCTGCACTGCATCGCACGCCATCCGCCCAAAGCACGGAGTGGTCCCAGCGGTTCGGGATCCTGCCGAAAAGCTTGCATGTGGCTTGCAGACGCCCCCCCCCCCCTGCGCTATCGCCATAACGCAATTCTTCCCCCCCACGGCGTGACGCGCGCGAGCATGGGTTCGGAGATGTGTGCCCCGGATCCATCCCGGACGGGAGGCGAAAACGGAGTGGTAGGTGTAGGTGGGTAAGAGGAGAAGGCTTGACTGACTGCTTGATTAAATAAAACCGCCGCGACCTTCCTTCTTCAGCTGTTTGATGTCGTGCGGTGTAGTAATATACACCTACCTACATCTTTACTTACTACCTCCCGTATTCCATCTGCCAACCAGTACGAAGCTCGATCCTAGCGTACCTACCTAGGAAAGGAAAGGAAAGGGAAAAAGAAAACATGTCGCAGCTAGAGCTGGGCGTGCACGGCATCACGCTGGTGCCGCAGGGCACGGGGTACGGGCTGCTGATCGGGCTCGGCGTGGGCTTCTGCGCCGTGATCCTCGTCGCTATCAAGATCCAGCGCGCGTACCTGTCCGAGGACTCGGGGACCTCGGAGATGTTCATGGTGGCGAACCGGTCCGTCGGGATCGGGCTGACGGCCTCGGCGGTGTTTTCCTCGTGGATGTGGATTAATGAGACGGTGTTTGCGGCGGCTATGTGTTATCGTTTTGGGCTGGCGGTGCCGTTGGTGAGTGCTTGTTTTTTTTTATTACCTACTTTCTTTTTTATGGGGGTTGAGTACGGGATTTTGGCTATGCTATGGGTTGTAGCATATGTTGTAAATGGGTAAAAAGGAGTGAAATGGATACGAGTACATGCTAACATGGGTGATCACAGTGGTGGGCAACAGGTCTCTGCTTCCAGATCGCGCTGATGGCGGCGCTTGGAGTGTTGGCTAAGATACGGGTGCCCTACGCGCATACGTCGCTTGAGATTATTAAGATGCGATATGGCAGGGTTGGACACGTGGTGTTCATCGTGCTGAACCTGACTAACAACGTGTTTGGGTGTGCGTCTATGATCCTCACGGGCTCGCAGCTTATATACGGTATTTCGGGCATGCATTTCGTCGCGGCTACTGTTCTTATTCCCCTAGGTGGTAAGCCACGCTCTTATTATACTTCTTAAAGTTTAATATGGAAAATAGAGACTAATTAACTGTCTGGCAGTGGTGCTGTATACCGCTGTAGGTGGCCTTAAAGCTACCTTCCTTACGGATTATATACATACTACCGTCGCTCTGGTGCTCATCATGTACTTTACGTTGAGCATTCTGACACATGAAGCCATAGGCGGACTTGGGGGCCTTTACGACAAGGTGATGGCGACGGCTGCTGAGAACTACATTCCCGGTAACTTTGAGGGATCACTTCTTACTATGAAATCTAAGGATGCTATTATCTGGGGTCTGATCCTCAAGTTTGGTAACTTGGCTCTTGTGGTCATGGACACGGCCTTCTGGCAAAAGTCTTTTGCTAGCGAGGTTTCTGCCACTGTACCGGGCTATAACCTTGCGGCCATCGCCATCTTCGGAATTCCTTGGGGACTAGGTACTGTTATTGGTCTGGCTGCGCGAGCTATTCACAATACCCCTATCTTCCCGTCTTATCCAGGCGCGTTCACGAGCGCCGAAGTCAATGCTGGACTGGTCATGCCGTACACAGTCAAGGCGTTAATCGGCGACCAGGGTATAGTCGCTTTCTTCGTGCTGTTGTTTATGGCGTTAACATCAACCGTGAGTTCGTCCATGATTGCTGTGAGTTCTATCCTGTCGTTCGACGTCTACAAGAACTACATCAATCCCAAGGCAAGCGACAAGCGACTCCTAAGAGTGAGCCATCTGGCCGTGGTAGCCCATGCCATCTTCATCACGGGCGTCTCGCTGGCTCTTAACTACGGAGGTGCGGATATGACTTGGATAGGTTACTTCCGCCCTATCCTCTCGTGTCCGGGCATCATCCCCTTAGCCTTGACGCTGTGCTGGTCCGGGCAGACGCGTCTCGCTGCTATCCTATCTCCAATCCTAGGCTTCATTACTGGCCTCGCTATATGGCTAGGTACAGCGAAAGCCCTGTACGGTACTATCAACTTGGAGACGACCGAAGCTGGACTACCGGCATTATACGGGGCATGCGGATCGTTTTTCTCGCCGGCAATCTACTCTGTCCTGATCTCCAAGTATAAGCCCTACAAGTTCGATTGGCGCGAGTTCCTGCGCATCGAACTTGCTGACGAATTCCGGATCGACCCCGATAGCGCATCTTCTGCAGAGCAATCGGAAGAGTCGTCGATTAGCGACGAGAAGAAAGATCCCGGCCAGAAAGATGACGAAAAACACCCCGTGCCTCCTGAACGTGTATACCTGTCCCGCGAAGCCCAGGCATCGTCTTCGGAAGAAGTGACTAAAGTGTCATCGCACAAACCAGAGCACGCTCTTGGCGATACAGAGAAGAGCCTACCTAAAGCTACAATCTCGCCGCGAAATAAGCCCACCGCGATCCCCCTCGACCAGATCCAACATCCGTTCAGCGAGGAAACACTGCGGGAGCTGCGGAAATGGTACCGTATCGCATGGGCCTTCTTCGTTTTCATAGTGCTAGTAACGTTCGTGGCGTGGCCCATGCCGCTGTACCGCGACTACATCTTCACGAAGCCGTTCTTCAGCGGGTGGACTACCGTCGCTATTGCTTGGCAGTTCTTCTCGTTCCTTGCCGTTGCTGTGTACCCGCTGTACGATGGACGTCATGAGATTGCTAAGGGTGCTAAGGGCGTGTGGAAAACTACGAGGGGATATTTTGGGAAATCGGCCTCGGCATGATGTGGAATGATAAAGGTTTATCTGCAGCTGTAGGTTAGGGTTGGAGGAAAAGGGGGGATAAATGCTTTGGGTGGTTCTTTGCTTGACGTAATGAGGTAGACATCGCGTAAAACGCAGTATTGAATTGTGATAATTAATTTATTCAAGACATCAAGGTCATCATGATAGTATATACTTAGGTACGCTTTAGATCCTACACAAATCTTGTAGCAACATCCATTTCAGCGTGTTCGATGAGCCAAGTCAGGTCAGATAACTGTAAAGACTTGACCTTATCCGAGTCAGGTCAAATATATTTAAAAATGAGGCCTACCTGGCCGTATCGTGGGCTTGGCCTGAGGCACCTCTCTTATCGATACAGGCAAAAATTTAGGTAATCAAAGTCTACGCTATCCAATTGGTCAGATTCGGGGTAATCTAATATATACCCACTCAACCCCACCCTTAACGCTTTTTTTAATCAAAACACCAAAAGGTTATCGTGACCTTAAAAACACGATTACAAATAGCCTCATTACCTTATACGTATCGGTGTACGTACCCTTTTTTTAAAATAGAATTGTCTTAATAGCTTATTATTACGTCAATTGTAAAAAGGTGCCAGAAATAACCCTGTATTTATTTACCTTAATATAAAACGTTGCCGATCATACACAATATTGTCAGACAGTTTGCTTTAAATTGACCAATTATATCCTATAAATATATACTAAAGTGGGCCTAAACAGCCTTAACTTATCTGCCTACTAGGCAAATAAATTTTTTTTATACCTGAACTGTATAGATATCCCGAAAAAGCTATCTACCCAGGCTAGGTCAGGTCAGGCCCGAGTCAGGTCAAGCTATTAACTGACTCATCGAACACGCTGATCCATTTACCTCCCACGGCGTCCCAAACGTGCCTTCAAGCTCTTCATCATAAGCACGGATTGCTGCTTTTCCCAAGGCCCACCTGGCTTGTTCGTATTGACATTGTACGTAGTATTCGCAGGCAGAACCTCCCACTGCATCGTGGAATTTCCCTGGCGATACGTGCTCTTCTTCGTTCCCTCGGTGAGATACTCCAAATCCACAACGTGTTTTCCGGTCTGGATGTCCTGGCCTTTGATGGCTCGCTCGAAAAACTCTAGGGCGGCTAAAGGCTGGTAGAAGGGGACCTCGTGGCCGCTCTCGTAGATTCGCGTGAAGCTAAACTTGCCGGATTGCTTTACTTGGCCGTGCGTTATGTTGTCGCTCGTGAGTATGTCCGTATAGCCGGCTTTCGAGAATCCCGGCGCTGCAACTTCTTCTACCACGGCTTCGTTTCCGAGCCAGTTGCAGTTGTAGTCCGCGTCGCCCGCGTAGATTGCTACGGTTATGTTTTTGGAGATCAGGTAGCGGAGGTCTTCGATCGTGCCCATCTCCCGGCTGTCGTCTCCGGTACCGTCAAACGCCCGGCCTACGGCGTCGCTGAACGTCGAGAAGTTGGTGAAAGCGCCAATTGCGGCCTGCAGCTCCGCCGAGTTTAGGTACTCGCTATAGAATCCGTATGGGAACGGATCTGGTACGAGCTCCCGCACATCATACTCGTCTCGGCCGAGCACGTTATCGTACACAGATTCGACCATGTTGGCGCAGAAGCTGTCTGCGCTGCTGCAGATGTGGTTCAACCCAGTAGCTTTGCAGTCATTTAGCCGATCGAGGCAGTTCCCAGGTCCGTACAAATTGTTATAGAACATGGATTCTATAGACGCGTTGAAGGGCGCGTAGTCATAAGTGTTCCCGGGATAGACGGTGAAGTTGTAATAGGCTTGATACTGAAGTATCGGGTCGTACCACCCATTGCCGATCAGGACCGACTCCAGCTGGATCTCCTTCGCGCCCGGAATCTGCTTGGCGTTCTGCTCTTCGATATACGCATTGAAGACAGGTCCGTAGTGACCACCATAGCTTTCCGTCGCGAAGTGAAACCCGTTTCGCGAGTACTTAGGGAATGCGCCCATGAAACCCTGGAGTGTCTTCCAGAAATTAGGAGCAGCATTAGTAGTCGAATTTGCAGTTAGCGTGAGATTCGGGTAGGAATAGGTTCCGCACGAGCCAGCAGGCGCATAGTCGGGACATGTAGCGTCTGGCACAGCGACGATATTGCCGTCCGAGTACCAAGCGTTAACGGGCTTAGAGTAGGAAAAGCCGACTTGAGTGGGCTGGTCGATGAAGAGCAGATTGCTCACGTTAGACCACGAGTAAGGGTTATTGTAGACCTTGCCGAAGTAATCAACACGGCACGGGCCCAACTCCTCAAAGAGGCCGATCATAGAGCTCGAGCCTGGGCCGCCGTTGATCCAAACGGTCAACGGGGCCTCTGATGGATCTTGGTTGCGGGATTCGAAAAACCACCAGAAGATGTGTTCATCCTCTCCCACGTCGGCATATCCCGAGTAACTCTTCACATTAGGGTCCAGCTCGCACGTCCCCGGCGGCACCTCTTTGTACCGAACTGGAATATCGGCGTAGCCGACGACTTCTTTGAGCGAAGTCGGCGGCGCAACGAACTGAGCTAATCCTCGAGATGCCGCAGCCACGAGCAACAACGGCCGCACGAAGGAAGACATGGTGAAGGCAATTGTCATGACGCGCGTAGGGAGCGGGAACACAAGAAGAGAAGAGACGACGGACGCCAAGTCACGATTTATAAGGAATGTTCGGTAGCAGCCATGATGATCGACGGGGTACCTGGCTAGCTAGGCTACTACGTAGGCCGGCATGGGCATGGGCACGGGCACGGGCAATGCGCATGGAAGAGTCTTACCGGTCTGGGATTTTCTTTTGTTGTCAATGGCTGTTCTAGGTAACGAGCCGTGGTATTGGGCTGACGCCATTGGCGGCGCACCACATCGTATCTATCTGCTATGTTGCGTCGGGGCCTGCATGCTGCACGTCGCCTAGCTTGAATAGGCATGCCATTTGTTTATCTGCTATCGTATCGTGCGGGGGTTCCTTAAACGAGGTTGTACTGGCTTAGATGTGGTTAGATAGATGTGGATGGAGGTTGGCGGGACTATCCACACGATAACGAGCGCAAAAGCAAGGAACAGCTGTGGAGTATGTATATTATGTATCGAGATCATGCAATGAGAGTCTTCCAGTAATGAGTTATACCTAGGTAATTCTCATGCTTATTTTGTCTGTCTTACATGATCCCCATACATCTGCTTTCAGACATGTCTCAACAAGTAACTTTACCTCCGAGGCATACGGAAGTCCGTTACCAGCGAGTTCCACGAGTCAGGTCAGGTCAGATAATCGTATATACCTGGCTCGATACGAGTCAAGTCAGATATATTAGATTTGAGGGCTTACCCGGCCGTATCGTCGATTTGGCTTGTATACCTTTATAAAGCTACACTTAACCATATCAGCTACCTAATATATTTCACCCCAAACCTTTACCAATAGCCAATAATATTGCCTTAAAAATATTTATATAAAATACCAAATAAAAAAAATTTGCGCTCAACTCGGATAGATATTCCTAAAAAAGGATCTACCCAGGCCAAGTCAGGCCAGGCCTAAGTCAGGTCAAGCTATTATCTGACTCGTGGAACTCGCTGTCCGTTACTCTTCGGCTTAAACAACGTTTTGAGCTTAAAGACATATCGAGATCAACTCTCCTATATTTTATTAGTACTGCCACAATTTTTCCAGCCAATCAGGTCCTTAGAATCGCCCCGCAGTTGGCGACTTTTCCCTTTGCCATTCTATCGCATAAGGTCTAAAACACATGCAAATATGATAGAAAGGTCATGCAAAACGCGCTCTATCCAACAATACTAATTATAATATATTTTACGCAATAGCAAGGCTATATAATTGATTTTACAAAAGATTCATCGGACGTGCGCTAAGGTGTGGCTAGCCAATCAGAAAGGCCAGACTTATATGTGGCGTAAAAGGCACTCTTGAAGCTAGGCACTCCCCGTAAGCGCTTGCGCGAACGGGTAACGCAGCTAGTATATAGACACAATAAGACAATCTGAAGGGAAGAACCCCGGGATTCAAGATGACAATTTTTAAAATTCAATTCATGCATAAGTCCCAGGCCCTCATTATCTATCCACATTATCCACATAATCCAGGAGGAAGCATCGTTCATCAAGAATTCATCCAGGTCCCCATAATCAAGTTCTTAGCCATCATCGTCCTTTTTTCACTCGCGTGAACTTCTCTGGTAAGAGTATCCCGCCGACATTACTCTTATAAGTAGCCGCATCTGATGAAGGTGTAAGCACATGGCGGAGGAGGTACTGTGATATCACCCCGTAGATGATTTCACGGGATAGATCGGATAGGAGAAGCACATACTAAAATCCCAAGCACTCCCTACGCCAGATTTTCCCAATAACCCCATCCCACTACGCTTATAGTAAGAGAAATAGAATCATGCCCAATAGATTGCCTCCCAACACCTTATCATTGCGTGCGGGCTCAAGTATCCTACCTGCTCCGGAAGATCTGGAGGAAGTAGTTGTACTGGTAGTAGTTGTCTGAGAAGTTGAACTTGTCGGACTCTGCTATTCTTATTAGGTACGTCGTGCTAAACGTGACAATGAGGTGCGGGAAATGACTTACAGGATTACCTGCGCTTACAGTGACAGTGGCAGTAACAGGACCGGACTTCGTGCTTGCGGTGCTGGATGTCGTTCTACGGCGGCTAGTTGAATTGACAGCGGCGGTGCTAACTGATCCTGATCTTGTCCTCGTGATAATCGACGTGAGAGTTCTCGTCCCGGACCCCGATCCGCTAAGGGTGCTCGTCCTCAGGCTCGTAATTGTGGACGTGAAGGTTGTCCCTGGTAGATCTCCGTTGCTTGACGTAGAAGCACCGCCGATAGAAACAGAAATCAATATCGAAGTATCCACACTGGTTGTTGTCGAAGCAGATGTAAATGTCGAACCAGAACTCGTAATCGTGTCTGTAATAGTAGACGTGCTTGTAATAGTAGACGTGTAAGTTATTGTCGTCGATGCTGTCTCTGTGTTTGCTCTAGTGTTACTCGGGTTCGTAGATGTTTCCGTGCTTAAGCTATCTACGGTGCTTGTCCTTGTCCGTGTAAAGGTAGATGTCGCTACACTACCCGAGCTCGTGTAAGTACTTGTGGTAGTCGTAAAGCTTCTAGTTGGAGAAAGCTCCGAAGTTTCTGAAGTTCCTACGGTGCTTGTCCTTGTCCGTGTAAAGGTAGATATCGCTACACTACCCGAGCTCGTGTAAGTACTTGTGACAGTCGTCGTAAAGGTTCTCGTTGGAGAAAGCTCCGAAGTTTCTGAAGTTCCTACGGTGCTCGTCCTCGTCCTTGTAAAGGTTGAGGTGGCCACGCTGCCTGAGTTCGTATACGTACTCGTGAGTGTTGTTGTGTAGGTCGTTGGTGAAGTTACTATTGTACTTGTTCTTGTCCTTACAAACGTAGATGTCACCGTGCTGTCTGAGCTAGTATATGTACTCGTGGCAGTTGTCGTGTAGGTTCTCGTTGATACTCCTGAAGTGTTTGTTCTAGTCCTTGTAAACGTCGATGTAATCGTGCTACCAGAGTTGGTGTAGGTACTTGTGATTGTTGAGGTGGATGGATCTATTTCCGATACTTGGCTTGATTCCGTTATGGTATCCGTCTCTGTCAGTGTAAAAGTTGATGTAAAAGTGCTACCAGAGCTTGTAAATGCACTTGATTCCGTTATAGGATCCGTCTCCGCTAGTGTAAAAGTGGATGTGAAAGTGTTACCAGAGCTCGTGTATATACTTGATTCCGTTATAATATCCGTTTCTGTTAGTGTAAAAGTTGACGTGAAAGTGCTACCAGAGCTTGTATATGTACTTGGTCCAGAAATAAGCCCACTGCTAGTGAATGTGCTTGTAAATGTTGAAGTAAATGTTGCCGTACCCTGGTTGATCCCAGTGCTAGTGAACGTTGAGGTATATGTTATTAATCCCACTGTGGTATCTGCGCTTGTGAATGTTGATGTATATACACTCCCAGGATCCGAGATTGTGCTGAAGTACGTTGATGTATACGTACTAGGAAAAGTTGAAGAATATATACTGGTGATTGATGACGTGTAGGTGCTTCCGAATGTGCTGGAAAATGTTGATGTATAGATGCTGATGTACGTTGATGTATACGTACTAGGAAAAGTTGAAGAATATACACTGGTGATTGATGACGTGTAGGTGCTTCCGAACGTGCTGAAAAATGTTGATGTATAGATGCTGAGTGCCGAGGTACTTATGCTATTAGTAAAGCTAGAAGAATAAGTGCTGAATGATGCATACTCGCTCAGAGTAAAACTAGAAGAATATGAAGTGCCGAAAGTACTAATGGATATCGTGTTTATATTTGAAACTGAGCTTGGTATAGTAAAAGTATTGCTGGACGGGTATGAACTTGTAAAACTATTGGTACTTGTAAATGAGTATGAACTTAGAAGGGAACTGAAAGAACCACTCGAGAAAATCGAAGAATAGGTATCCGAATACGAACTAAATCCAGTACTAGAGAAAGTGGAATAGTATGAAGTGTAGGTCGAGGTGCCACTATTGCTGGACCAACTTGATGAGATTGAAGTTGAAATGGTATTAGTTGTCCACGTATTGGTGGCTGAGGAGCGGCTCATGTCAGTGTTAGTAAGACTTGAAGAGTACGGAGTCGTACCAGTACTAGTGATTACTGACCCGTATGTGTTCGAGGACCCAATGTCTCCGTCGTAGTCTAAAGGCACATCTGTGGCTTGATAGCCGCCTCCAGTAGTATACGAAGGGCTATAAGTCTTAAAAATATTAGTTAGGAAGTATTGTCGGATGTAATTGGAGCATGGGTGGATACTTACGAAATCTACCCGTAAAGTGTCTACTACTGTTGTATAATCTGTTATAGTTGAAGGTGCCCATGTACTTGTCTGAGTTGTGTAATAGGTGCTGAACTCTGATGAGGCAACGTCCTAACATGTATCTGGAGTTAGCACAGTCTGATCAAAGACTGATTCTGATCTGTGATAACCATTTCGTCTTGCATTGGATATTAAAGAAGCCTAGTACGAACAGCAAAGCAAATCAAAGACGTAATAGAAGAAAATTGACTTACAATGCAATTACCGAAGCCGAAGGCGTTATATCCGTGATTTAGAAAGCTCTGTATGCCCGAGTCTAAGGAATGAAAGCCTCCGAAGCCGGGTCTACCGTGTAAAGGACCGCCATGGTTCAAGTGGTTCTTAATACCGTCGAACATGTCTCGTGTTGAGATTCGTATATGATTTACAGCACCTTGTATGGGGCGACATCCGCACAACTGAGCTATTGTGTCTCGCCTGGCCACCAGCTGCGTTATGAGTGAACCAATGGATTGATGAAATGGTTTTATAGCTGACTGTATGGACTGGAAATCCCCATCCCCAAGTGATTTGGCTGAGGTAATAGCGGCAGAAGTTGTCTTAATCGTAGAGGATAATGACTGGAACGCTAAGTCAAGATGCTCAATAGTACCGCCATTCCTCACGCTTCGTATCGCGCGGTTTACGGTGTGGATCTGTTGATTAGCCGAATGGATAGCATTCACGATGGAATTGACTCCATGTGAACCATGTCCGTTGTTTTGGCCCTCATTATGAGATGCAACAGAACCATCTCCATGGTTCTTATTGCCGGAGCCATGGTTATTATTGCCGGAGCCATGGTTATTATTGCTGGAGCCATGGTTTGAATTTTTGTTTTCTTGAGCTGCATTGTCGTGAGCGCCGACAAGCCCGTTACGATTGCGATCGGATACTTCTAGATGATGATTGCTCGCACTACCAGAACCAAATCTATTAACTCCTCCTAAGCGGTTTGCGAATGTAGCCACTATGTAAATAGAGATGGAGATTATTAGATAGAGGCTATGGAAGGATTTCATTGTGTCGGCCTTCCGAGATGAAATCGGGGAGGGGGATTATGAGAGAAAGAACTGCGCCCCTGATGGTTCTCTCATGAAAGTAGCGATCTTCGAGTATTAGCTATAGAAAATGGGCACCAGAGCACACCTGGTGGCCTTTTGGTCCTTTAAGACACCTGTATGGACCAACAGAGTAGCACATCTTGAAAAGCGATATGGCGAATGCCATTATTGACTCAACCAACGAAGCCCTTGAAACGTGGTCGTGAATGCAAAAGGGGTACTGGAAGGGTTGCATTTAAAGCGTGGGCATCGTCATTCTGGACTTCGGTAATAAGTATGGCCTTAAAATGGGTCTACAAAGGAGGGTGGGTGGCAGAGATACACGCAATATATCAGCGAGTGACATTAAGAAGAAGCCGTTGATCGGCAATGGGTTGTGTAGCCACATATACGATTCATCCATCGGTACTGTCCATCCTCTAGTAAAGGCCAGCTAATAGAAAACCCTAATATTCTACAACCTACAATTACGCTTTCGTTAAGGATCCAGGGAGGTCAAAGCGGTAAGCTTATGAACTTGCCTAGATGATCATTATTGCCCAATGACAATATTAAAAGACGACATCCGGATTTTAGATAAGGCAAATTAATGTATATAATGCGAGAAATGTTTCGGAGTGAGCTTAGTTCTCCATAGCATCTGAAAAGGGGGGCCAACAACAACGTAGCTGGTCTCATAGACTTTGAGCCTTGAAACTTAATCGGTGTTCAAACTTCCGATATTTGCAACCAGTAGACAAATTCTACTATGGGAATCCTGTTATAAGGTAAGTAAGTCAAGCATGTCTGGACTGCCTTGTCCGGAAAGTTATGTAAAATATCATCTAAGAGTTAGGGGCGATAGAAAGGAATTGGCACGCTTGCTGTCGGTGGTATCTGGTGATTTCGCTTATGCTTCACCTGATTCGAGCTATGTACAGTATACTACGAGTTCAACTTACATGCCTATATAGAAGCTCTGTGATAATAGTACAGCATGTCTACTCCGGCTTCCGCCCCCAGACAACCTTGAGTGGAAAGACGGCCCCTTTCTCACTAAGTTCCTTCTCTAAGTCCGCCCTCAAGGTGTCATACCTCTCGGCTGGAAGGGGCTGCTTCTCCGGCGGGAACGCTACAATATATTATTAGTAAAATAGAACACCTTACCCCTTAATTTAGGGGTACCCAAGGTGTACACTTACTCTTTGCAAACTTCGACAATCCCTCAACTGCAATTCCGCAGCTCCGGACACCGTCTTCGCATAAGCTGTCATCTTCATTCGTCCGGCCCATCTTCAGCACTACTTCCTCCTCGCTGATATCCGTGCATCCCACGCCCTCTAACAAGCCCTTTAGGGTTCCCCCGATCTCCCACGCGGCGCCTACGTGCTCCGCAACGCTCTTCATTAGCCGGAGCAGGTCGCTGTACGCAGGCGTGCGCTCATCGTTCACTATCTCGGGCGGGAAGACCATAGTCGCCTCGCAGAGCTGGATCCAGCCGCCGGGTTTGAGGAGGGAATATAAGTGGGAGATAGAAGGGGCGGGGGCAGCGCCAGCGCCGAGGAGGGTTAGACGTTGGTGGACGAGGGAGAATTGGCCATGCTGGGATTCAGGCCAAGGCTTTTTGATGTCTTGGACCGTGAATGACACATTTGGGGGAGGGGAAGGAGGAAAGGGGGCGGGGTTGAGGTCTGTGCCGACGAACTCATGCGCGCCGGCGGGTAGGGAAGGGAGAGAGAATGCTAAGTCGAGGAGCCATGTTCCATCCGCGGTACCGCTGTCAAGAACTTTGACCGGCTGAGAGAAATCGACGGGTGCGCGAACGAGCTTACCACCCATAGCATCTTTAGCTATAAAATGGTTACTAGCTAGGCGCTTGCGCTCCCCCTGGCTCTCCATCCAGTACTCGCTTTTTTGCTTGTCGGCCATGTTGCAAGGGTGTGAGAGTGAATAATTCTAGAATGGGCAAATCTAATAATTACGTTAAGACCAATAAGTTAAGATGTAGAGATATAAGCTATAAAGAGACGTTTGATTATTCGAATTGCGGTAATGAGACTACGCTTATGGGCGTAACGTAATAGTATTGGTGTGTCTATCATCCTTCCGGTTCCTCGGAGTTACCGATCGGTAGCTTTTAGTCTTGGCTCGGCCTCATCCATCGGTCGGTATTCACGGGTCGAAATGGGAAGAAGAAAAGAAGAAGAAATCAATTGTCCTACACAGATGATATGAATTCCTCCAATGAAGTGTATATACAATTTGCATTAAATCCGTGACATTTACAATTAATTAGGTACTCTTCGCTTCCTTCGATTGTGACTTTTGTTCTTCTTCTCGTCTCTTCGCAAAGTGCTCCACCATGGCGATGCCGCCGCGTTCGTGGAAGAACAGGTCCTGGTACATCACTGTAGCTTCTGCATTCTTCTTTGCACGCGCCCACATGTCAACCTCGAACTTGGCAAGGCGCTCGCTCAATGGTGATGAATCTTGTTCGGTGCCCTCCCCGATTATGGCATGTGCAAGTTCCAATGAGTCTTTCATGGCTACGTTGACGCCGACTCCTGCGAACGGGTTCATTAAATGTGCCGCGTCTCCAATAAGTGTGATCCTGGGATGAGATGGGTTAGTCGATACTAGGTTTTATACGTAAGATGTAGTAAAGAAATAGCTCCCCTAACCTTGGATTGTGTGACCACTGGAAACCAACGGGAAGCATATAGAGTTGCCGTCCTACAGTATCCGGATCACTGTCTAGTACTAGTGCCTTCTGCAGGTCGGAATATTCAGGGTAAAGCGCATCGACAACTTGTCTCCGAGCATCTGGATGGGTGGGGTCGATCCCGGACGCCGAGAACCAGTCGACTGGTACACGGGCGAAGGCGTAGAGCTGAACTGTGCCGTCGCCGTTACGCTGGCACATGAGCCCCTTGTTCGACCCCAAATTAAGACACATTCCTTGTCCCACGTGCGCGGATAACTTCGGATGCTTAGCGTCCACGTCTGGGATGCGACAGTCTAGGCCTGCGATGCCCGAGTAGAAAGGCTCGGTATCGCTGATGCTCGGTCGGACCTTAGACCAGGCCCCGTCAGCACCGACGACGAGGTCGAAGTCGGTTTCTTCATGATTGTCGAAAACCAAGGTTAACTTGGAGTTCTCCTGAGTGTGGATTTTGACAAGTTTGGAGTCAAAATGCACAGTCTCGGGCGAGAGCGAATCCAGGATCAGGTCGCGCAACTGCGTACGGTCGATCTCGGGGCGGTCGGCGAACTCTCCGGGACGACCGGGTTCGCCTCTACTCTCGTCCATGAGCACCGTACCGTCGGACGAGAATATCCGTAGAGTCTCGCCCTCCGGTCTGGCCAGCTTCTTGAACTCTTCGAGTAAGCCGGCCTCTTTTAAGGCCAGCTGCCCGGAGTCCGCATGGAGGTCCAAGCAGCCCCCGCGATTCTTCGCATGCCGGTCGACATCTCTTTCGAAGACGTTACATTTAATAGACGCACGTTGTAGCAGCTTCGCCAACGTGAGACCGGCCGGGCCAGCTGTTCTCATGAATTAGAAAATGATTGATGAATGATAGTGATGAATAGAAAAAACCCCTCTCTTACCTCCAACAATTGCAACATTCAGGGTTGCCATTACGTCGTTTTAGTTGGCCAAGCTATACTTAGTGAGCTTCGGTTCCAGACTCGCACGTGTATATGCGAAGGATGAAAGTATATCCAAAATTATAGCATCATTTAATAAGCCGCTGAGCCTCTTAGCCCGACCGAGTAAATACCTACCTAATCAGTCGATCGGTCGCCGAAGCCATAGCCAAGTCGGCGTGTTCTAACAGGGCCCATAACCACCGAAGTTCTAAAAATGGAAAATTACCAACATTGGCAATTGAAGTGTCTAATAATACTTAAAGTAGGTACTTTGTACTGTTATTGAGCCTCTACCCGTGAGGCTCTCACAGAGACGAATATTCCTAGTAACTGTTCGGCTCACTAGAAGCTTATTGTCGATGAAGATGTATGTTAGGTTGTAAGATAAGAGAGAACGTAAGTAGAAATATGATTAAAGAATCATTACCACCGAGTGGCGTCGACGTCCACGAGATAGCGATATTAGATGCGAACGACAGCAAAAAAACCATCGATGGAAACGACAACCGAAACAACAAGTTCGCCTCGATTATCATCCGAGCGATCTCGACGGTGCTTGGCGTGAGTGTGGATGAGATCCACTACACCGCAGATACCACTACCTTCATCAAGCTTGGAGGCAACTCACTATCCGCAATCCTCATCTCTGCAGAATGCCAAAGAAAGGGGATTTTGATACCGGCCGGCGTATTCCTGCGGATATCAACCGTGAAAGAGGTCATAACAACAGCTGCGAGCTTGGCCCAACGTATATCAAGACCTATACCTACAATCATAGTAACGGAGGATACCAGCGACGATGTCAACGGTGATATCAGCGGGGATGAGGCATCTATATATACAGCGATCACGACACCGGACCCGGAGACGGAAGACTTGTCTCTGTTTAGTTGTGGAAAGGAGGTTATCACGGCAGAAAGCCTTCTGAGTACAATCGACACCACCGAATGGACAGAACCGCAGCTACTTCTGCTTCGGGAAACCTCTCAAAACCACAAGTTAAACATATTGACCATACACGAGTCTTACACGGGCGACTGGAATGCCCAAGACGTCTGCGACGCGTGGGCGAATACGATTCTAGCGGAGCCGATTTTCAAGGATCTCCTTCGCGACTTGGACGTTTTACCGCAGCAACTTTTGCTCCGAGAGATAATTCAAGTTGACAATGAGGCCGATTTCCAGAGAGATATTCATCATGCAATTCACGCTACCGGTCCTATATCCAAACTCACAGTCGTACAGTCCTCTTCGCCTTCGGCATCGGGGGAAACGGCGAAGTCTACTGCTGTTGTCTGGCGAATACATCATGCGTTTATGGATGGCTACTCTGCCCGAATTCTGCGCGATAAAATCACTCGCACCTTGCGAGGAGGGGAGTTTGGTGTCCCTGCGGGCCCATCATTTAGGGAGACTGTGCGTTCTCTGGGAGTCTTACGAGAAGAGAGAAGCGAATCAACAAGGCGCTTCTGGGATAACAAACGCGAGCAATTTTCTGCTGCAATTGGCGAGTTGCGCCTGAGTCCGCAAAGGATAGCCAAGACAGCAGAGGTCCCCCCTCAGAAATCTGTTACAATCCAATTTCCTAGTGAACAACTAGCAGAAGCCGTTACGCGGACGGGATATACCACGACGGTGTTCTTCGCTGCAGCATGGGCTCTGACACTTGGCAAGTTCGTGGATTCAGACCAGATCTGCTTTGGAGTGGTGTTCTCAGGGCGCGATTTGCCGATCCCAGGAGCTTTTGATGTCGTTGGACCTCTGATTAACATCCTGCCGCTATTCGTACAAATACCCACCAAAGGCGACGAGACCTCTGTTGAAACATTCTTACGGCGGATTCATGATGACATTCTTGACTTAAACAATGTCCAACATTCAGACACCACAGAGGGATTCGATAGGAAATTCCACTCCATCATGGCTACGCAGTTCGAATGTGATGAAGAGGAGGTCCCAAGCCCGATACCTGTAGATCGGAACCGTCCCGATATGCGATCCGGGATTCCTCTAAACATCGTTATCGAAGAAGAATGCCGATTACAGATGCTCTATTCGACCTCTTATTTTGCAGACGAAGACATGAACAACCTGCAGTCCGTATTTAAAAACAGCATGAACTGTCTTCTGCAAGGAAACGACGCAAATCGACTAGTATCGAGCGTAAACGATGCGCTACTACCGCAGGATATGGAGAAGACGATCAGAGACTGGAGTAACTGCGCCTCCTTCGAGACCTTGGATGAATCCAAGGGGGACGATCTAGTAACGCTCTTCGAAAACGTCGTAGCGAGACAACCTAACGACCTGGCTGTCATTCACGGCGAACTCGAGGTATCCTACGACGACTTAGATCAAGCGGCAGCCATTGTCGCGCGGAAATTAAGTTGGATTGAACCCAACGAGGCCGTCTGCGTCTACGCCGACCGATCAGTAAACTGGCTCGTCGCAATCTTCGGCGTGCTGAAGGCAGGCGGAGTGTATGCTCCGTTAGATCCCTCGGCGCCAGTGTCCGTGCGGCAGGCGAATTTCATTCGGAGCGGGGCGCGCGCCGTGCTTGTTCCCTCGCGAGCTACATCTCAAAGCGTCGTCTCATCGCGAAAGGAAGAAGATGATGCAGCTCCGTTCCAATGTCTAGTATTAGGTGTTGATGATATACTCGCGGCGGACAGCGCCCAGGCGCGCAATGGCTTCTCGGCGTATTATCCAAGGAGGCGTATTGCCCGCCCAGATGATCTCGCCTATATCTGCTTCACGTCTGGATCGACTGGACAGCCTAAAGCTGTACAATGTACTCATAAGGGCTTAGTGGCCTTTCAAAAGGACCGGATTATTCGTCTAGGTGCTTCGAAAGGCGTCGTGGTTGCCCAGATAATGTCTCCCGTCTTTGACGGCAGCATACATGAAATATTTTCTGCATTGACGCATGGCGCCACGTTGCGATTGGCGTCGCCTGATCATCAGGGAGACCCCTTTTCGCACTTGCGGGATAGCGATGCGGCTATCTTGACTCCGTCTATCGCCAAGGCACTTGATCCAAACCAGTATCCTCGACTGAAAAATGTATGTAGATAGGTATAACATGCCTTTAACTAAAGAGAAAGCTAACATTCCCCTAGGTTTACCTCGTCGGTGAAGCCGTTCCCCAGTCCCTTTGTGAGACGTGGACTAAGAACCGCTCACTGTACAACATGTACGGACCAACGGAAACGACTTGTGGCGCGACGATCAAGCAGCTATTCCCGAACGAAGCCGTCTCCCTTGGTCGACCGAACCAGTCGAGCAGAGTGTACATTCTCGATCTTAGTCTTAGTCTACTCCCACCCGGCGCAGTTGGCGAGTTGTATATTGCAGGAATACAAGTATCACGTGGATATATCAATCTGCCGGAGCAGAATGCGAGCCGCTTCCTAGAGGACTCGGTAATGCCCGAGACCGGTCAGAAGATGTATAGGACTGGCGATTATGCTTATTGGAACAGCGCTACTGGAGAGATCTGCATCCTCGGACGCAAAGACCGGCAGATCAAGTTAAATGGCTTCAGACTGGACCTCGATGACTTAGAAGCACGAGTCGTAAAGGCCATTCCTGGATGTGGCAGTGCTGCGATATTCCGTCGCGACGATCATCTCATAGCAGCGTACCAAACTAATTCACCTAATGCAGTCAGCGCATTGGATGTGAAGGCGTTTGTCAGTAATGCCTTACCCCCGTACGCTATGCCCCGGAGGATCGTCGCATTTGAAGAGTTCCCTCTTACCGCGGCGGGCAAGCTTGACTACAAGACGATTGAAAAGTCCATCAGTGCAAGTCTTGCAGATACTAAGATGGAACCTCAAACTCAGAAGAGGGTTATGAATGCGACTGAGAAAATGGTCGTGGATGTCATCCGCGACCTGATGAAACTTGACCAGAGCGTACCTGTAGATCAAGACTCGAACCTCACGGAGCTTGGCTGCCATTCTATACTGCAGCTACAATTGGCGAGTCGAATATCGTCACTCATTCAGCGGCACTTTGCGGTACGAAAAGTCATCGAGAACCTTGTAGTATCACGTCTGGCATCTGCCATTGATGATGCACTGAGAGAAGAAAGTGTACTTGATCTTGCCGTTCCAGGGCAACCATCGAGTCTTGCTTCTGGCGGTATAAAGGCTCTCGGAGAAAGCGAGGTATCACCTATCGAACGCGATTGGTTTTCGAAATACCAGCGAAATCTTGGGACATCGTCGTTCAACGTATCCCACGTCTCGGAGTTGGACGCGTCCTTTGACCAACATCAGGCATTAGTATCAGCTTGGAATGTCATCCTTGCAAGACATGAGATTTTACGCTGTAGATTTCGCCAATCGGCAGACGGTAGTGTAGAAAGGTCCTATGCAGCCGAATCTCCCAAGGCTGTATACGTCGAGGATTTCGACGTCCGAGCTGCGATCAACAAGGAATTCTTGCTTGAGACGGAAGACCCGATCCGAGTACTGGTCTCGAAACGCCACATGCTGGTTTGTGTGAGCCATATCATATGCGACTACACAACTCTCGACCGTCTATTTGAGGAACTTGCGG
The DNA here is from genome assembly GCF_022478755.1 of Daldinia loculata. Lineage (NCBI taxonomy): Eukaryota > Fungi > Ascomycota > Sordariomycetes > Xylariales > Hypoxylaceae > Daldinia > Daldinia loculata. Next base: position 110,941 of record NW_026054914.1, read on the forward strand.
CGGTATATTTCAATGATTATATTGAAGAATTATCCTCAGCCCCTCAGAAACGATACCAGGACACGACTTGTTGGAATCTCGACGTCGATCAAGCCACGGCTGATTTCTGGAAGTCGTACCTATCCGGCGTCGATTTTGCAGAAATGCCGCCATATATGAAAAAGCCTCGCACTTCATACCACGGAGAATCGCTGCTATTTCGACTCTCAAAAGACACAATGTCAAGCCTTCACACAGTCTCGCGTTCGCTACGTCTTACACTACATCAGATCGCTCTGGCAGTCGTGTCCCTAGTGCTTCAGGCTGACAATCCGTCAAAGCAAGACTTATTCCTCGGCAGTCCTTACCTCGGGCGACAGGAAGAAGACATCCGTACTATCGGACTTTTTCTTCAACCGCTCCCGATTCGTATCCGGAGACAGTCGGACCAAGACGGGGGTGATTTCAAGGGAGCCTCTTTAGCTACTTTCCTCCAGGCTGTGCAAGAATCCTCGCGTTCAGCCCTCGGTCACGCCGTCGAGTGGAGCTCTCTAATGGATATTCTTGCGTCTTCAGACGACGAGAAATTACGAGCAGCTGCGGCCACAGCGATTCCCAATAATCCGCTGTTCGACGCCATGGTGACTTTCCACGAGCTCGACACTACCGGAAAATCGTCGTCGTCCACTATTCCCGGAATCCAGCCGTTAGTGAACTGGGCCGAGGGTGCCAAGTTTGGCATCATGTTTGAATTCTCAGCCGTCAGCTCGTCATCAGTAACGCTCCGCGTCGAGTACGACACGTCGCTGTTTTCGTCAGACGAAGTGCGGCTCTTTGTTGCGCGGATCGATGCTGGGTTTAGATATTTCTGCGAAAACCAGGCATCTGTTAAACTTGGTGACTTGGAAGGTAAACTTTTGGATGTTGGAGTTGGGGGTTTGTCTGGCGGGATTGAGGATGTGGAATTTGGTACCCCTATTGCGGCTTTGACATAGGGGTAGTCCACGGGGGTTGATTAGGCTTGATTGCCACGGCGTTAGGGGCTATGATTGAACCCGTTTTACAGTAGGGGCGTGATACCATTTTTCATGTTTATGGAGTAGGGGGCATAACTACCAGTTTATTATTTTCATCTTTTTACATTTTATAGTTTACTCTTATATTCTACCTTCTTCTGTCAATATTGATCTTACATTTTACTAACATCTTATTCGTTTACAATGGCATGAATAGTGAAAACGAAAAGGTTCAGAGTGATTATGATTCCAATAACTTTATATTTCAGCGATAATGATATTTCTAACTACGTCAAACAGTCGTCCTCCGTCTAACCCAGATCATCTGCTCCATATCCGGCCCCGTCTTCTCGTCCTTGACCCAATTCTTCGGCCTCTCTTTCTGCCCTTCCGGAAACCCGAATTCATAGTCAATCAATAGCAAGCATAGTACAAGTTTGATCTGCGCACTCGCATACCACCGCCCCGGACAAGCCTGCCTCCCCGCTCCAAACCACGAGTCGCCGGCTGCCACGGAGCTGAATAGATTCGAGGTGTCGACTTCGGCGCTGGTTTCAGTAGACGGTGCGTAAAAGCGTAGCGGTCGGAACTCTAGTGGTGCCTCATATAGCGCAGGGTCGCGCGAGCGAGCATCGGAAGCGGCGCAGATATGAGTGCCCGCCGGAATAGTGAATCCGTTAGACAGAGTGATCGGTGCCAATACGAGACGCTGGAATGAGACAACACCGGCAGAATTAGTGCGGCCGCTCTCCTTCAGGAAACTCTCCATCTTGCGCAGCCTCAGCAGCGAAGTTTCAGTCCAGCCATTGGCACCGATCTCCTCGAGTGCCTCAGCACGTAGCTCCTCCAAGAACTCCGGATGAGCGCAAATGTCGTAGAGGATGTGGATTGCAGTGATGGCACTTGTGTGCATTGAAGAGACAATAAGGAAGAGGATTTTCAAGGCGATAGCGTCGGGTCGAGCGTCTTCGCCCTCAGCGGCCTCGGAGAGCCAGCGTACGAAATCTTTTGGTTGATCATCGGACTCGACTCCCTTCTTCTCTCCGAGGTGCTGCTGACGACCTTGAATGACGGGAGCCAAGAGTTTCGTCACTTGAGCAATATCGGCGCGAAGTTTCCGGCCGCATTGTAGAGTGTACTGTGCTATGGGACGTAGGGTGGGCGAGATGCGCCTCATGGTCATGGAGAAGATGGCCACGGACGCAGTGAAGCCCATGATAGTCTCGAGCCATACTGGGTCTCGCGATATAGCGGGATCATCAATGACCCTGCGGGAGGTGATTTGGCCGATTGCGGCGAAGATGATAGAAGATGCTTTGACGGGAGTGAAATCTAGTAAGAAGTTAGTATGATAGTAATAGTAGTGACATTTTCACTCAGCGCTTTTGATGAATGAGTGAGTGAGTGAGTGAGAACTACCTTTTGAGTTGCATTGGCTGAGAACATTTTTCAGAGCTAGATCTGCTTCTTCTTTCATCTGCGGCAACAAATTCCCTGATTCATTACTTATTAGTATTTTTCATTCCCCTTTCAAAGCATGCGAAGTAGTAGTACCTATGTTTTTGGTCAATTGATGCCTCACGATATCGCGATGGATATTCGTTCCTCGGACGGCATCGAGCTTGGTGTATTTTCCCATAAACCGATCTAAGAGCTCTTCCTTGAAGCTAATCCGGTTGTCCGGCAGGTTCTTCAGCTCCTCGATAAACTTATCCGGGACTACAAGACGCTCGTTGTCGCATGTTTGAATGACGTACGGAGTGTCTTTGTGCTATATGATTCTCTCAGTTGGCAAGGAATGATTGAGAGACGAATTTATAGAGATGTCTTAAACGAACCTGTTCGTAACCTTCCTCTAGTAACTGCTGTCCTCGGGCATAGAATTCATCTTTAGCAGCTTGAAGCCGCAGACCGAATAAACCCGGATCGATCCCAACTCGTGGTAGCCCCTTGAATCGTCTTCTCGATGATATCCTCTCTCTCACCCAGGCCGCTAACAAAACACCCACCAGAGCAATGACGACTGAAGATGCCGACAGCATGTTGGCCGGTTATGTGTAGGAAATAATACTATAGCAATAGATTATCAGATTTGACGTTCTTCCAGTATAGCACGTTGAGCAAGAATGAGCATCACGACATGGATTTAATTGACACTATTAGTAGCTCTTCTGCGGAACTTGGCATGGTAAGTCTCATAAATCTATTACTCTTAATCGTTGTCGTTACTGTAAAACCGTATCAATTGAAGGATCAATTTGGTAATCAATAATAACCTTGCGTTCATAGGACGATACACGCCTCATACGAGACACACCGATCAATGGCACGTCTGATTCGGCGTAGTCGGTATTGCCGCTATACTGAAGCAATAATACACTTTCGTACACATCTCAATTACACGCGCGCGGGCGCATTTACATCTATAATCGGCAATCGGTGACCGAAGGAATCGGCTAGTGCAACGAAGGAACATGCACGGTAGCGGCGTCCAGGATTGTTACCCCTACTAGTATCACGGACTATACTATTCATACTACCTGTCTATCTCCATCCGAGATATGTATTAGCGTGCGCGGACTGGATTTACAACACGATCCCGACCAACATCTTATTAGTGACACCCATCGCTCATAGACAAGCCCCTCCATCACAAGGATACTCAACTCACTTCAACTCATTATCCTATCAGAACAATAACAACTTCAAAAAGCTACACACAAAAACACCCAAACTCATATATACCACCGTCACAATGGTCTTCCGCGTATACATGCTCGCTGTCAAGGCCCCCGGCATCACCCTCGAAGAATTCAAGGACCACTGGGACAACAAGCACCTCAACCTACTCAAAGAAATTGCCGGAGACGCCTACCCCGACGTCCACGTCCACCGCTACCCAGAAAAGGTCCAGGGCCCTGCGGAAGCCCACTACGATGGCATCGGCTACCTAGAATTCAAGGACAGGGCGGGATTCTTGAGGTTGAAGGAGATTGCGGAGAAGCCGGAGAACCAGGCAAGGTTGGACAAGGATGAGAGGACATTTTTGGACAAGACTAAGATCCAAATGTACGTGGTGGATGATGAGGAATAAGGGACAAATTCGTAGTCTCTCACACATATGATGAGTTTTCAGGAACTTAATATCAAAGAAATGCACAATGTAATTTTTCCCTTCTTCTTGTGAGTTGCGCAATCATTCAATGTGATGACATAGAAAAGGTTCGGAGTTACTAGAGTTCTGATAACTTTGTATTTCAGCACAGTGATGTTCTAGGAATTTTGAACGCGAAAATAAAGTAAAATTTCATAGAATGCAGATATCGACGTAAAGCATCAACGTAAAGCATCGACGTAAGAACTATTGTATAGTTCTGGTTTATATGTACATGATATAAATAAAATACAACAAGATTGAAATGCCCGCTCCTAACCAGTTTGCCGTCCCCATAACCTAAATCTCCAAGTTTCCCCTTTATTGAGCCTGGGGATATTGATTTTGGGGATATTGATTCTGACTATACCGATGTTGAACATATTGCTCCGGGAGACCTTGAGGCTTCCCGCTGGGGTGATACTGATTCGTAGCAGTGTATTGATACGTCGGCCACTGGTTATCAGCCAGCTTTGTCGTTGAGCCCATATTCTCCATCGGGATGTGGCCCATGGGATTCGCCTCGACATCTACCGAGTACTCGACCTTGCGCGAGATGCTTCCGTTCTTGTCGCCCTTGGTGCTGCCGAGACGCATCCACGTCGGCCTTAAACCTGAGGCTTCGGAGCCGCTGGCGGGGCGCCATGTTGAGAAAGAGATGAGCCTAAGAAAGGGAATCTTGAAGATTCGCTGCAGCGCTGCGGGCATGACGGGGAGACACGCGTTGATGATGCCGAGGTTGATCTCGAGTCCGGACCATAGGGCGTCGTCGACGACCGTCATGGTGAAGTTCAACTTCGCTTCCGGGGTGGAGAAGTGGACCACGTTGTATGTACGCCACGCAGTAGCGAAACAAACACTGAGGAATTCGTTAGTTTCATAGGTAATAAAATGGGAGTATATGATGTTAGAACTTACAAAATACCGAGGCCGAAGACGACAGTCAAGGCGATCTTCTTGCGCGAGTTCAACTGCAGCGTCCAGAGCATGGGCATCGGGAGGACCAGGATGCACACGTCAAGGGTGAGGTTGAAGATGGAGCTGAGGAGAAACTTCATGCTCAAGTTGCCGCAGTGCTGCAGAGCTGCAGGGCCGACCTCCCAGTTGTACTTGATCGGCCTGCAGATAGCGAAGAAAGTTATCGTGCAGCCGACCAGGTACGCGATCGCGCATCCCTCGAAGAAGTAGACTACCATGCGGAACTTCTTCACGGAGAAGACCTGCGCGATGAAGTCGAGGATGGATAACCGCACGAAGGTGTTGGCCCACGCTTGCAGAAGCCATGCTACGATGAACGACTGGAGATGGAGTTAGTTGATGTTGGACAAGAAATGTAAAGGGGTTGATATGGTTTACCTTTTGTGTAAGTGTACGCTGCGGAGGAGCCACTTGTACAAGCGGGAAGCCAACGCCGCCTTGTTTAGCCACTATGCACACCAGTTAGTCGATCGATCATCTACAGCGGGGGGTGAAAAAGAAGTCTTCTTCTTCTTTTATTCTTACCTAGCCAGCAGATGGAAAGATATCCCGCCGAAAAGACGGCAGCAACAATGATAGCATAGTCAGTAAACCGAAGCGAGATCTTCTTTATGCGCTTCGCCCACAGTCGAAGGCCGATACATATTATCGCCAAGATGAAGAATGTGGTTACGGGCGCTACCAGGAGCACGGCTCTGGGAGGCAGCGACTCTTTCGCCGGGTCGATGAACGGCCCTGTTGGGACCGCTGGCGTGGCACCTGCTGGGCTGCTCATCGTGTGGTAGAGCGATGGGGGGAACAGACACGGTGAGTGAGCGAACGAACGACCGATCAAACGAACGACTCGGACGAACTGGAGATAGGGAGGGGAGGCAAGGCCAGTGTATAGCACAGTAACTGGACCAGAGGAGTTGGGGATACTTGGATAGATATTCTTCGAACCCCTCAGCCATACCTGCGGGCGTCAGCCATCTCTATGTAGGAAGGTATGCCATTATGGCACTAATGAAGCATCCATATACGGTTCAGTTAACAATATTGATACGCCTAAAGCGACTATGCATGGTTCTAGATCTGCTTCACACATTCCTACGTTCCTGGCTGCAAGGCCGTTGTTACGGTACTTTGTACCCTGCCAGACGTATCAAGTATATAGGTAATGTCCTCGTGGGGTTTACTACTACCTAGGTTAGTTCGTTAGTTCAATACTATTAATAGAATTAACTAGTTAACCGCTGAAAGTTGGACTTTCGTCATGAGGCAAGGCTGTGCCCTACGTAGTAGGTATTCGACTTATTAGCGTAAGGGGTTTAAGTAGTATCTCGCTTCCGCACTTTACAACATACCTAACGTAGCATTGCCGAAGCAGCGTGCGATTGAGCCGGGGGTTGGGAGCAATTGAACCCTTACCACGTTTTTCACAGCTTCCCTATGTGGGTGTAACAGGAACATGTGAGTGGCTCGATTGATACACTGGCTTGCTGAAGGATTTCTGGAGTTAAAGGTGATACATGAGATGAGCGCTGTAGGTACTATGATGAATTGTTATCGCTGCTCTTAGAGTCTGCTTTTTGTTTGTATGTGAGATATGATATAAGTGAGATTTTCTTCTTTTTTTCCTCGTCTTATTCATCATTTAGCGTACCTTGTGTAACCGCAAAACCAAAGCTGAAGACTTTCTTTTTGTAAATAGACAGGAAGGTCTAGTAATCACTCTCTTCAAATCCGGAATTCGGTTTACAAGGTTCCTGCAATGTTCTTATTTTCCGTTACATTCTTTCAACTTGCGTTATACTCGTAGACGGACGTAACGGTTTTTGTTGGTTTTTGGTCCCCCCGCTGTATTCCTCGTCGGACCGCGTTCTGTACAAGGAAAAGGTTGAAGCAATTGTAGATCTTGGCGGGGCTAAGTTGGGCAGGTCACGCGGCAAGGGACTGGGGTGACGGACGAATTCCGGGTATGATATCACCACGTGGTTTTCCGCACATGTGGTGAAAATGAATCTTGAATCTGTGTACGAATCCGTACACTACAGTACTACCCAGGGCCTGCAAGTAACGGTTGTACTATGCGAAGCATAACGCTCAGACTGTGGAGGGTGGAGGGTGGAGGGTCATGAATTATTCTGATTGGTAGCCTCGCAACACCTGAGGATATTAAACTCCCGTATTGTTTTATTGTAATTATTATAAGTCTTTTTTTCATTGTTTGCTTACCAATTGATTAGAACATTTCCCACGGATATATCTCAATTAGTTATTTTTTTTGTCAATTTATTACATTGTTGCAATTGAAGGACTCCATGATTCCTACGGAGCTGCTTCGCATTCTAGGTACAAAGATAATGCAGGATTGAGGCGAAGCACCTTTTTGGAAAATTGGATTATGGCTACATGTAGTTCTTGAAACCCCGCAGACTGCAGATCAAGTACGTATTACTCTTATGGTAACATTCGCTACTTTAGGTACTTAAGTAGTTGTTGGTCCTAGTGTACACTATGTATACGCCACTTTAGGCCGCTTAAGTTGGAGAAGGATCACCAATCGGTCCTTTCGTTCAGCCTCATAAAAGCGGGACTCTATCGCTCTCTACGGTTGACCAGACAGGCCACTGTGCCAAAATGAAAAAAATCTGTGAGCTTAGCTTAAAAGGGTAGTCAGCCACAGGTTAGCGCAATTAGCTCGAATTATTACGGTATTTTACACTTTCGTATAGGGAAAAAGGATTATCTTTTTTAAATATATACATTATAACGTTATATATAATATGCTTTAAAAAGGTAATCTTTTATTAAATCAAAAGATTTAATTACACATTTAAATAACTTTACAATTTTAACAATTATAACATTATAATTAATATTGTTTAATAGCTTTAATTAATGCGAAAATAATGATTCAGGTTGCATGCTTATACAATATGTTATTTTTAAGATATTTAAAGTCTTTTGAAAACAGTCGTCTTAAAGGGTATCACGTGTACGTACAGGTCTCTGGGATAATATAGGTACTTAGGTACGGGGCGGCTTCCTACTCTTTTTAAGATGCGCGCCCTTCTATTGGCTAAATCTTACACCGCCCGTCTGGCAATATCCTTATCCTTATCCTTATCCTTATCCTTATCCTTATCCTTATCCTTATCCTTATCCTTATCCTTATCCTTATCCTTATCCTTATCCTTACACCATATTACAGCCTTATGTTCAATTCAATTCAATTCAATTCAAATGACGATGCAATGGCTATCTATCCTTACATATTTCTTTTACTTGGTTGCATATATTGGTTAAAGACTATACGGTCGCATGCAGTCATTCCGAGGCAAAAAGGCTGAAAACGAGGTCTTTTTGAATGATCTCTGATATATGTATATGTATGAGGCTGGCTGGCCAATCAGGAGGCTGTATTATATAAGGCTATTTGATTAGATTTGAGGCTAGGTGCCTATCATCCCAGAGACCTGTACGTACACGTGATACCCTTTGAGACGACTGTTTTCAAAAGACTTTAAATACCTATCTTAACAACAATACATCGTATAAGCATGCAACTTAGATAATTATTTTCGCTTTAATTGAGGCTATAAAATGATACCAATTGTAATGTTATACTTGCTAGAATTGTAAAGTTATTTGAATGTGTAAATGTGGTAGTTGAAAATTAAATTAACAATTAAATCCTTTAATTTAATTGGCCAATCTCTTACATTATATTGGTTAAATCAATATCTCTATTACAATAAACCGTAATAAGGCTTAGAAGTATACATTTAATATTTTCTAAATTGTGGCAAGTGACCTCTTACCAACTTTAGTTTAGTGTGCGATTATTTTTTTCATTTTGGCACAGTGGCTTGTCTGGTCAACCGTACTCTCTATCTGCTGCCAAGCTTGTTGGCTTACTGCTTCGTCACACGTGCCGTTAGATTTACCGGTAAAATAATTGACTAACCTTCATCTGCAACACGTACCTAAACACGTACATACATAGATACTTGCCTAGGTAGGTATTTAAGCTAAATCATGCTAAACTTTAAATAAGCTTAATCAACCCCCCGGGACTCTGACCCCCCTTTTCTCCCCTTTCTTTATCTTTACTGGTTATCATTCGTAACGCAGAGGTATTTTATAGAGGTAACTTCAAAGACTACCTCTTTAGATGCATGTATACAAAACGGTTGCGTTACGTGCATATTCGTAGGTCGAGCCTCGTCTTAAATTGTTGCTGTGTTACTCGCCCCCAACGCCCCCAACGCCCCCGGCTCTATTGCATTGCGCTAGTAACAAATCGACTTCGGCAGCCAATCGCTAGAGGTCCAAGACGGCTTCCTACATAGCTAGCTTGAATCTCTCAGGTAATCAGGCTGTTGTGTAATATGCCGTAGGGGCCGTACGATAGCTGTTCTCCCCACCCCTCCCCCCTCTGTAACCCCATCCCAATCCGCCCCCTCTCAGTCCCCCGCTTGTCCTATAGGCAAACAAGATCGGCGAGGTTAGCGAATAGAAGAGCTCGGCGAGGTTGAAAGACGACCGTTCGGCGCGGTCATCCGTAAGGCGGAGTAGCGATGAGGATAATAAGGATATCTCCTGCTCTCTTCTTCACTTCTTCTCCTTTTGATCGAACAATGAACCATCTCACATTTCATTTGTTGAGTATATACTACCGAATCCTCTAAAATCCACCAAGTTTATTTCCGCACTTTTCGTCATCCGTAGCTAGGATTTGTGTTTTTCCTACCCTACCCACGTCGTCTTCTCACCATGGTTCTCACTGCCCCCCCTGCCGAAGTGGCCATTATTGGCGGAGGTCTTGCCGTAAGTAGTCTGGCGTCTGCCCCTGGGTCTTTCGAGTCGATTAGCGTCGATCCACGCCGTCTTGTCGCGCCGTCTTCTGACCCTTTGTGATTGTGGCTTTTGCTGATGCCCCCTACTCGTAGGGCCTAACCCTCGCTCTGGCGCTGCACGATCTGAATATCCCCTCTACGGTCTACGAGGCCCGCTCCGCGGATTTCGACCAAGGGGGTGGTATTATGCTATCGCCCAACGCCCTGCGGGTCCTCGATAGCGTTGGTGTCTACAAACGTGTTCGCGATAACTCGCTACAATTTGACATCCTCACCTTCAAGGATGGCCAGGACCAGACTACTGATGTGTACTACTTTGGCTCTGAGGAGCTATACGGCTACCATGCCATCCGTATCATGCGTAAAGAACTTCTAGATGAGATGAGGGCCATGGTGCGGGAGCGCAACATCCCGATTCACTTCGATAGTAAATTGACTGCCATCACATCCGATGGCCCTGACAAGGTCGAGTTTACGTTTGCGGACGGACGCGTCGCATCCGCTCCTCTCGTAATCGGAGCTGACGGAATCCATTCGACTGTGCGTGGGACTTTCCTACCTGAGGTGAAGCCTATGTACGCCGGTTTCATGGGCATCAACAGCGTTGTGCAAAGATCTCAGCTTCGTATCCCTGAAGGCTACAGCCTACCCGCGACCGTCCTGGCCAAGCCGGGCGCGTTTCTGCTAGTCCCCCAAAAGCCGGACGGGTCAGAGCTTTTCATTGGCTCGCAGAGGCGATTTCCCGCGCTGGACGCCGCAGGTTGGGAAGCGCTGAGGAAGGACAAGCAAAAGCTGTATGACATGCTTCAAGAGAATAAGTCTGACTGGCCGGATATCGTACAGTCAGCACTGGAGGCGACGCCAGTGGACCGGATGGGATTTTGGGCCTTCCACGGTATACCGCCCCTAGCATCGTGGCTATCTGAGTCCAAGAGAATTATCCTAGTTGGAGACGCAGCGCACGCAATCCCGCCAACTGCCGGTCAGGGTGCCAACCAAGCTTTCGAGGATGTGAGAGCACTGGCCACTCTGCTCTCGAAGCTCTCGCCCGAGGTGCCGCTAGACAAGGCTGCCGCGCAATGGCAAACCTATCGCCAAGCGCGAGTTAAGAAAGTCCTCGACCTAACTAACCAGATGAACGCGAAACGTCTACCGGAATCAGAGCGAGCTAAGCTGCCTCCGGGCGCTATCTGGAGTGACCAGTCGCTCACCCGTGGTGAGGGTGGAGAGTTACGTTGGCTGTATGATCCGGATTTGGCACAGGAGGCTGAGAAGTGGGTGGAAGAGCTCAAACAGGCTGCTAATCCTTGAAAGCAAAAAAAAGGCTTGTCCAGAATTGGAGCCTAGCGATGACTATGTACCTAATATTATTATCCACCTACCTACCTGAGTAGGCATGTACCTGATTAGCCTTGCAAGTGTTGGACTTTCGTAGCAGACCCATGAACAGAAAGTCGTTTCCACCTTGGGGTCCGTAAATACTACGTTTCGGAAATGGAGTGCTGCTCCTGTAAGTACGCTACGATTTCGATAGCAACGTAAAGGTTGGGAGTCGGTATAATATGTTGGCAATAGTGCAAAAAACGTACCAACAATATTATTATTTGTAAAGGCTATGGGTTATATTTTGTGATACGCTTAGGTAATTGGTAGATTTGGAATTATACGAACCATCCAACACTGTTCAGGTCTTATGTTAATAGGCAGTGTTACCGAAGCTATTGTGGAGCGGCCGTCGAAGGATTTTAAATATAGCATCTCCCGGAGGCTAACTCATTAGTGTACAGCCAAACTCATAGCGAGGTAACAAAGCAGCAAGGGTATGCTGATTCGTTTATTGAACAAACGTCCTCGTCGTTACTCGTTACTCGTCACATCGCGCGCATCTCTTGTCAGCGAGCTGATCCACCATACCACACTCTTCCCTGCTGCGCCCCCGTTTGTCTTATTAGATACTACATATGCGCAGTACTCCGGAACGCCAAGCCAACGTTGTCGTACATCAGCTAGCAGGTAAAAGTAAAGGAATCTAGACGATACCTTGTTGGCCCCGCAGATGAGCGAGAGAGCCTACCTAGGCTTGCATTTTGGCGTCACTAGACTAATTATGCCCCTGTCGACGAGATGATAAATCTTAAATCTATGAATCTGTGGTTCCTGGATTCTTGAAAGAATATGTACGGGGAAGAATACCTGCACGACGTCTAGCTTGACAATACGCCTGAGGGTCTTGTCGAAGTCCAATCGCTTTACTTAGCAGCAGGAAAAACGGCCAGCCTCTTCTTCACATCTCGCTGCAACGTGGTTCACGATGACGACACTAATTGGTGGTCGTACGGTCAATGCGTCGAGTGCGTCGCCAAGCACTGATCGCAAAAAGCGTCTAGCTTGCGATAACTGCCATCTCTCAAAGGTGAGTGAGTGGAGGATGATGAGACGTTGCTTAATAAATGTTAAATAAAAATTAGTTACTAACAACTTGCTATAGGTTCGCTGCACCGGCGAGCTCTCTGGTTGCCAGCGCTGTGAGCGTGGCAGCAAAACATGCCACTACAGCCAGTCGAACATGGGCCGCACACCAGTAGATAGAGCAAACAGGAGACGCAAGTCAAGCGTTGCCAAAGCCATGGGCTCGTATATCACCAGCCCTGGTGGTAGTCATCATCAGCAGCAGCAACCACACGACTGGAATTCGTCTAACAGCCTATCTAGCGGGGTTGGCGACGCTGAGCAGCAGATCGAGCAGAACGGGCTACAGTTCCCCGGTTCGTCAGTAGAAAGAAACTATAGCCTCCATCATCATAATCGACCAGCAAGTGATTCCATGAGTATCTCAGACGAACCCACCGGTCAGCAGCAACGAAAACACTCGGCAACATCCATGTTACTTGATAATATCGGGGACGATCTTCAAAGCCCCGGTTTTGACCCGCTCATTTCGAATTTCGAGGATATAGACTTTTCAGATATCGATGATAATCATTTTGAAGTTATCGGAACTCCTTTAGATTTAACATTTCCTCGGCTCATTAGCCCCCAATCTCCTCGAGCTTCACCATCTCGACAACAACAGCAGCAGCAACAGCAACAACAACAGCTTCATACAACACAACTCTTTGGAACTTCTTCCTCAACAACGACATCAAGCTACCAGGGCCCTGGTTCCGGACAAACGCCCGGTACACCGCATTCTTCTGGGGGTGACGTCAACTACTGGACGACGCAGCTTGAAGAGCTCTCCCGCAGACCACACAAATCACCCATGCCGCTCGATGAAGTGCTTCATCAGAGCTCACAACTCCTTCCACGCGTCACTGAGGCTCTCCGCGCATTGCCTTTAGCAGACCCGCTATCCTCTACGCATATGATTCTCATATTAGTCTGCCTCACGCAGGTGATTACCTTCTTCGAGCAGTGCATGCCGTCCATAATCTGCGGCCTCGCAAGTACCGGATCATCCGGAGACCTCTCACTGCACCTTGGCGCCTACCAAGTCGACCGCGAGGTCCAGCAAGCTTTACAGATGCACGTTGTAGGAAAGGAATTGTCAACGGTTCTCCAAGTATCCAAGCTGATCAAGCAGACACTGCTACAGCCGGATTGGAATAACGTCTCCAAGCGGACGCACGATCTTCTGCTTGAAGACTTGCAGGTCAGGACGAAGACGTTGATGTATCAGATGAAGCAGAAATGGAGTTCGGCGCGGCGTCTCGCGCTATGAGAGCGATTGCCATGTATGTAAATCAAAACTTGTTTGTATGGGTAGCTAGCATGGGCACCAGAGATGTAAATTAGGTAACGAGTCACGATAACGTACCGTAAATCGGCACGTAAGATTATGCTTATTTTTCATCCTTGTCGACTACTACGCAGAAACAGTCTACTATAAATAGTAGCTGCTAGAATCGTGTCCTGCATATACATAGTATCTCGGGTCCTCGCAATTTTACAATGCTTAGCTTGCCGATCGCATGGGGACGGGACCCTACGTGCCTACCTACATTCTCTGTAAGGCAAGACAAGACATTAAATCCAGTAGGGCCGTCAACTAGCGCGTTCCGCATATAGAGCGTCTTCCTCCCTTAATTCGCTAGGTACTAACGACGACCTACCAAATTCTTTGATATCCGGCTTTACGCAGCTTAGTTAGTACTATTTACGGGTAAGTCTAACTACGAGTCATGTCTAAGTCTGTGCGTAAATCTCAGTAGTGTAGCTTCGGCGTAGTGCGTCTTTATTTAGTTCCCGAGAGTTCGGCTCCCGGATCGGCGGCCGACTGACGCTCGGCCCGGACTCCGTATGCCGTAACGTTCGCTTCACACAGTGCGGGGGTTGTACAGTGATGATGTGTAACACAGGATAGCTTATACGTCGGTTCCCTTTTAGAGACCCCATTGCCGTTATCTATTGCTAGATATTCCATCTCCTTATAATCGCGAGATGTGAGAGCTAGCGTCAGTAGAGGGAACTTTTGCTAAAATATATCCACACGCAGTACGGTGGTTAGCGTCATGGGTCAAGGCTCGGAGGAGTCAGCCCCTAGATATGGTTCCCGGCACTAAGACGGGATCTGTTGTACCATACTCGTAGAGGATTTCAGCTGTGGGTAATCTGCAGACTTGGCTTGACTTGTAGTTTCTTTTATCATAGCCCAAGGGGCCTCTTCGTTGATTTCTAGTTAGTGCTTGTAATCCCTTACTCCAGAGACTTGGAATTTCTATCGTAGTAATTAGCTGCGGAGTGCTCCGTACAAATTGGTACGATGTCCTCTTCACAGGGTTACATTCCTGCCAACGTTCCCTTTCCTATCGCAATTCTCGCTGCAGCCGTCGGCCTGGTCTTCATACTACGAAGCCAAATAATACAGACATGTCTTAAGTCCTTGCTTTCCAGTGTAATTAACGTGAGTACTTCTAAACCTAGTCGTCCGCTTATTCAACTAACAGCCAACTCCTAGACAATCTTATCTAACCGCTACCAAATCAAACATGTGAAGAATGGTTCTGATTTGCCATCACTTCCATATGTCTTTCCTAATGGCCAAGGAAACGTCGAGAAGTTTCTGAATGGACGTGCGAACAGCGCCAAGTGGGAGAGTGAGCATGGGAGTCTTTATCGCCTATGGTCAGGGATGAAGGGGGAAGTGTGAGTATCCTAATTCTCCCCCTAGTCTCATCTTCATAACTCAATGCCGCTACCAATATGAATACCAAGCAGATTGCTAACATATCTCGTAAGCGTTCTAACCAAGCCCTCTCATGTAGAGCTTGTATTCCGTGATTCTCACACACACATCAAGGCCCACGCAAATGACAGTGGTTACCTTATGGAACGTCTTCTGGGATCTTGCCTTGGTCTCATCAGCGGCTCATCCTGGATCGCCGTTAAGACCGGGGTCGAGACGCCGTTCCTACACCGTTCAACGAGCGCATATGTTGCTGATGTACAGGATTTCACCAAGTCGTACATGCGCACCTTGGGCGCAGAGAACAAGACGCTTAGGGAGCAAGGAAAACTACATCCCGTGCGTGATTTAAAATTACTCCCGTTCCTCTTCGTCGCAAGGGTTGTGTATGGGCCGCTGGATGCGATGCTAGAGCGAGAGCTTAGGGATTTGATCCCAAATAGAGAGGATTTATTCAAGAACGTGATTAGCGGGGGAATCACAAGATTCCCTATCTCGCGATTCCTCCCACTCCCAGCAATACGCGCGCTTCGCCATTTCAAAGAGCGCTGGGCAGACTGGAATGATAGGGCGTACGCGCACGCTCTCAACACCAAGGGATCCGACGCAGCCCCTATCATCGGGATGTACGAAGCCGTCGAGAAAGGGACTATGTCACGCGAGGAACTCCTGCAGACTCTCGACGAGATGATGTTCGCAAACATTGACGTGACTATGGGCGGTATGTCATGGACCCTCGTGTTCCTAGCGACCCATCCAACTGTACAGAAAGCGCTGCGCAGCGAGATCCTCGCACATTCCTCAGACCCAGCGACACGCAATGCTTATCTCCTTTCATCATGGACGACAACACCCACTCTCCTAGGCGCGTCTATCCTAGAGTCCGCACGCCTGCGCCCGCTCGCCGCGTTCTCCACACCACAGGCATGCCCGACGCCGCGCGTCCTCGACGGCTACGAAGTCCCCGCAGGCACTAACTTCGTCGTCGATTCGTACGCGCTCAACATCCGGGACCCGTTCTGGGGCGAGGACCGGGAGCGGTTCCGACCGCAACGGTGGCTTGAGCGGCAGAAGGGCGGACGCGACTTGCGGTATCGTTATTGGCGGTTTGGGTTTGGTCCACGGACCTGTCTGGGGAAGTACGTCGCGGAGTTGGTCCTGAGGAGCGTGGTTGTTGAGATCTTGGAGACTTGGAATATTTCGTTGGATGTTAAGGTAGGGAGGCAAGAAAAGGAGAAGAAAATTGGTGGTGATGGGGAGGAGGAGAATATGGATTGGCCGTGGGATGATGAGATGTGGATCCATCATCCGGATCTTTTGCTGAAGTGTGACTCTTTGACGAGGTAGTCTACGAAGGAGGTTGAGTTGAATGAAAGGGTAATTTTGAAAGAGTCGGGTCTGGTATAGGCTGTTGGCTATTCATCTGTGTAATTCTGGCCATTTCAAAGGCATCTAGTGTATCACGTTATATCCTGCGGCCCCCATGATGATAAAATATGATGTAGTATTTCAAAATTCCAACTCTAGTAGCTTGCTTGCTGGAAAGGAGCAACACGACCTAATCATAGTCCCGGCCTTTCCACTTGCTTCTTTTGCCTCTTTCCCAGCGTTCTTCGAAACTCGAGCTTCCCCCTTTAAGATCCTTACCTCGCAAGTCCCGCAATCGCCCTCCCGACACGCCGATTCTGGTTGTTCACCTCCACCATCTCTCTCGAGAAGTTCAAGGAGTGAGAGAGCTTCAGCTTTCTTCCATTTGGCCTCTTTCGTTCGAAACCGGACGATTGACTCCTCTGGTAGGTCTGTCCCGTCCGCCGCCGAAACTGATAAATCGTCAAGTTTGAAATCCGAATTTGACGAGAAAGTTTCGTAACGTATAGCTGGCGGTGGTACTTTGCAGCGTCCAAGGTAGTCCCGTGTGGTATCTACAAAGTCTGGTGGGCCGCAAATATACGCGTTGGAGACGTTTCCTGGCAGTTCAATGGCAGTGATTCCTAGTGGATCGATAAAATACGATGGGCTTAACAACGTGGTAAAGAATTCGAACGTAGGTCGCCCTGTATAGTCGAAGTCTCTACCCTGGACGTCTACACCAGTAATTGGAGAGGTATAAAATGTGATCATGCGGAATAAGCTGAATGATGGGAGTTCCGATCTAAAATGGGAGGTATTTTGCTCGCCATTCCGGGCGACGTGGATAAGGATCGCGGGTGTTTTTTTCAAAGCCGGGTGAGAAAAATGAGCTTGGAGCATGCTGAGGATCGGAGTCATGCCTATTCCAGCGCTGATGTATATCTTGCGAGGGGGGAACTCCCGGCTTAAGTCAGGGACAAACGATCCAGACGGTGAGCGTGCTAATATCGTGTCCCCAGTTAGGACATTGGAGTGAAGATAACGAGAGGCAGCCGGCCCTTTCTTAACCGTGATACGGTAAGATGGCGGGACTGAGGTAGAGGAGGAGGGCGACCAGGAAGAAATGGACCAGCGGCGGATGTCACCAGAGGGCAATTTTACAGTGAGAAATTGTCCCGGGAGATAGGATGCCAAGGGCTTGTCATCAACAGCATTCAGATAGAAAGACTTGATATTTGCAGACTCATCAACCACTTTGACGACCTTTAGCGACCGCCATCCAGCCCATCGGTTCTTCCCTGCTGCTTCATTATCCTCGATCATCCCTAGCTTACGAGCGATGACCTGTCTGTTCATCTTTTGCAAGTTGGGCACACGCAGGATACGCTCTGCCAACGTACGAGTAGCAGGATCTCCGAGCGGTGAGAACACGCACTGGGCAATGCTGCCGGCCGGAACCGTGTATTCTTGATCAGTCGGGATGATTTTCGCTGTGGCACCGGGCGCGATAGAACCTCCGCGCACGACTTTCAGGTAGACACCGCAGAAGCCGGACTTAGCGACCTCGGCTAGCCAACTACCCGGCTGTCCGCATCGCCACGCGAGCCGCGAACACGGACTTCGCCCCCCTACAACCTCGAGAATAACCCCTTTATTCTCAACTCCTTGGTGCTCACCGTTCACGTCATCATCAGGGGACGAAAATACCCACCGATCTCCCAAGTTGATGCTCCACTCATCAATCCCATCTGGCGCTTTCAAGGTCAAGTTCTCTCCCCAAAAAGCCCAATTCCATTCAGACCGCTCGATGTTCAGACGTGACGTCCAGTAATCATAATGATGGGCGAAGAATGCGTACACCTGCGCATCGTGAACGGCAGACTTGTGTCCCTCGATACCTCCCTCGGGAGTGAGTACCAAGGGTGTCGTTGAAGGAGACCGAACGATAGCTGTGAGCGTTGGCTGAGAGTGGATATCGTGGGTAGCCGGTCGCGAGCGCGAAACCGCCACTACGGTGAAATCCGAAGAGGGGGTCAAGGAGTTGGAGTCATGAACAGGAGAAGCGAAGCGGGGTTCGATTTTTGCAGGCATGTTGTATAGTAGATAGCGGATAGTGTTGCTATAGTGTTACCCCAAGAAGGAGGGTATCAAAGAAGAACAAGAACGAGGAAATATATAGAAATGGGCATCCTACGAATATTATAAGTAGCTTTGGGGGGTTAATGCTACCTTGTTTGGAAGGCGATTGGCTACATTCCAATGGCGAATACTTAATTCTTGAACCAGGCATAGAGTCCGGAGAACTTATATATAATCTAGGATTGGTGCCGGACGATCATCATATCCCTTTAGCTAAAATCGGCCCCGATCCGCCAGGAATTCGGCCTCGGTTCGTGAATGAACAACGTATAGAAACGGGATATCTCCGAAAAGACCCACCATCTTATAGCTAAGATCCCGAAACCCACGCTTGAAGTCAAGTTACGCGGCCTCCGATCATACAACCTACCGACAGCTTTACATCCCAATGAACGCCATAAACAGGCCCCGGATGTGACTGATCCCGTACGTTCTCTAGATTGTCTAAATTTCAAGAAGACACATCCGTGAACCCGAGGAGATCTAAACTTGATTTTTGAAGTAAATTGAATCATACCGTTTCCAATTTCAAAATCCGCTCGTCTTTCAATTCGTATTCACGTCTCTCTAAACTCTTTACGCTTTCTCACCATTACCCAACGTCCCATTTTCCTCAGCCTTTACTTCAGTCCCCTGGCCCTCCTCGGCGTCCTTCGTCGGCTCTCCTCCCTGAGGCCTCTCAATCCTCTTGAATCCTAGCGTCAACCCGGTCAATAAAGCAGCACCCGCAAACGCAATAGCCATAGCCCACGCAGCGTGCAATCCATCCAAATAGCTTTCGCGTATGCCCAATAGTTGGTCGCCAGGAAACACGCGTTGGAGATCAGTAGCTCCGGTTGCGATGATGGTTGCGCGGTCGGCGTCTGGGACACGAATGGAAGCGGCGGAGAGTAAGCGGTTTATAAAGAGGGATTGGGCCGCAGCTACGGACATGGCACCTGATAGTAGCTGGAAGACTGTTGACGAAGGTAAGATGGTTAGCGCTTTTTCTTTATGCGACTAGCAATATGTATATGAAGCAGGCTGCGGGTGCATCTCATGCTCGTAGAGAGACTGAGACCGGGATGAGGGCTTGACTCACAAAGAAGGGTGGACATTGACGTTGCTAAGTCTTCAGGCTTAGAAAAGGCCTGTACGACCGTAAGAGGGATCTGCTGGCACGCGCCATTGCCGATACCGACTACGAACTGATATCCGAGGTATGCTCCTGCGTACGAGTCTACTTCGAGGGTGTAAAGTAGTCCGGCACCAATCGCGGTTAGGCTGGCACCAATAAGGAGGTAAAGTTGATAGAAGGGGAATTTCGTAAAGAGAACACCGCTGACAATAACGGTCACGGCTATTATGTGATGTTAGTAAGTGTCGAAAAGAGGGCCTGGAAGAACTTACAGGCAGAAACAATGAGTGGCAGGACTTGAATACCACTCAAAGTCGGACTAGAGCCCTTTACAGATTGGAAGTAAAGCGGAAGGTTGTAAATCATCATGAAGTTGGCGCAGCTCAGTCTAATTTTCACTTGTTAGTTAAAATTGAAGGAGTACGCATCTCGATGACACTTACAAGAACATGAAAGCCGCGCCACCCCATACGTGTCTTTGCGCGAGGATTCGGGGGACGATCGATGCTCGCTCTTTTAGGAACCATTGCACCACACCAAAAGCAATAGCAAGAAGAATCCAGCCGATGAGCGTCCCGATCACGTCCGCGCTGTTCCATGCTTTCGACACGCCACCCCATTCGAGAGCGAGGAAGTAGCATATAATAGACGTAACCGCAAGGATCGTTCCCAAAGGATCCAAACCTAAGAGCTTCTCCCTCAGAGTTGCTGGCGCAGGTGGCATACTTGGCTTCGGGAATAGAGCGAAGAAGATAATGGATGCGGCGCCACCAATAGGTAAGTTGACGTAGAAACTATATAGCAGTAAGTATCACAGTTAATCACAAGTAAGCAAGGACAGACGTACCACCACCGCCATGTAACTTCTCCAGTAAAGGCTCCCCCAACCAACGGACCAGCTACACTCGCAATGCTAAAAGCAGCACCTATACCGCCGATAAAAGCCGGTGCTTTTGCGGCCGGGACAAGATGAGCAATGATAACATAGGTACCGATAGTAATACCTGCGCCTCCGCAGCCGGTGATCACACGGCCCGCGATGAGCATTTGGCTGTTCCTCGAAACACCGCAAATCAGACTTCCAAATTCGAATATGAAAACGGAGACAGCATAAGCGATTTTGAGCGGGAAGTATTTGTAGATCGTTCCCCATGGCGCCTGGAAGGCTGCCAAAGTTAGGAAGAACGCCGAGCCATACCATCCAACTTGGTCTAGACTCTGGAATTCTTCCGTGATCTTGGGGATGGCGGTTGCTACTATGGTCTAGAAGTAATTGTTAGGATAAGACTTCGCGGATAGGAACACTAAATGAGGTCAATCGCATACCATGTCAAGCGGTACCTATAGAATAGACGCGGTTAGCAATCCAGCCAAGCACTATCCAGCCAAGGATATCTACCCACAAGAAACATAGTCAGCAGCGTCGCGACATAGACGATCCATAGCTTCCACCCCTCCGGATACACCGCCTCTGGCGTATTAACAGCATCGTCATTCGTAGCAATAACAGCCTCTTTCAAATCCGCCTTTTCATTCAGCGACCCCGACAGCGACGCGGGCGGAAGAGACGACCTAGCGCTAGTCGCGTCAGCGTCGGCACTAGTTCTATCCCGAGACGCAGCCATCGTGGATAGCTCTCGACGGGGAGGAAGGAAAAAGGTGGTATACAAGTCGAAAGAGCGAGGAGCGAAACAGACGCCCAGAGAAATTATTCTTAGGCGGGCGATATACTAGGACTAGGTATACATATCAAGTCAACCCGTTAATACACGTAGGAGATCTACAACATAGAATAATAGAGCAATGCAGTGTAGCAGTCTACAGAGTAACGGTGCTTAACCGTGCTAGGGAAAAAAAAAAAAGGAATTGGGCGTGCTGGAATACTACCTTACGTGCGTGTTGAGGACCTATAATTAGACGTTATTGAGCAATCATAGCTCCCGACTATAGCTAACAGAAAGCTTTACATTATGGAGAAGCCAGGGTTCCGTGCGGCTCTCGCATTTGGTCGGTCCGCCGATAGATAGAGGCTGTCGATGTCCTGCCTCTTCAAGCTATTAAGTAGGATAGGGGGTCCTGCTCGGAGTGTTCACCAGAATAAGCGGCGGCACTCGAGAGAGCTCTAAACTAGAGGCGGCACGGCACGCTGTAAGGTACCGAGGCTGGTCTAGCTACCACTATAGGTGTACTATAATTTTTTTTCTCTTCTTTCTTATTTCGGTAAGAATTTGTTGCTCGGCAAGGTTTGTCGTACCGTTTGCCTCGGCGAGGTCGGCGAGGTTAGTTAATCGACCATATCGGTGAGGTTCGGCGAGGTTGAACAACGCCAAGAAAATGCACACCACCAACAGTTCGCGCCGCCTACATGTGCATTAAATAGTGTAGTACCTTAGCAATAGCCGTTATCCCCGAGGTAGGGGGTGCCGTAATCTAGATGCATTCACAGCTAAAATTACATCGACGATCTAGGAGCTCGGTGCCCCTAGGCAATTAAAATTAAAATTTATACAAAATTGATATGTATACAGTCATGTATTACCGGCCATTTCCTCTATGATCTAGAAACCAGGAATCCACCATTTTGTAGTCTTTGGAACGTGCCGTAGCGGTCGTACTTCTGGCTCACGCCTCGCAGGAAGTTCAAGTTCTGCGAACCGTAGCTCGCGAGCACATTTTGATCATATGCAGCGATGTTGGCGAAGATGAGCGGGTCGTATAGATTCTTGGCTTGCGACCGGCTCTTAATGTAGTTCCCTATTTGTGTAACAACGCTGTGGACTTGCTTGTCGTCTGCCGGGTTCGTCCACGTCGAGATGGGGTTCCAAAGGGTTAGAGCCCTTTTAGACGAACCCAAAACGTTTCCGCCGTTGCAGTCGCCAACCCGAGCAGCGGCCGCACCCAAGGTCTGGATAACAAGGAGGAACGCGGCGGAAGTGCCGTTGTTGGCCGCATTTATAGTGAGGTATTGGTTGTAGAAATCGAGATACATGTCTGCGTCAAGGGTCGTGGTAACACCGACGGTGTCGCGACTGGCCTCGGGCTGCGGCGGACTTTGGAGCTCAATGAATTCCAAGGTCGTACCGTTCGTGGGAGGAGTCCTCTCAGACGTCGGTACCAATTTGCTAAACGGCGCGAATACAGCAGGGTCGTTCGTAGGCTCGCCGTAGACGAATGCGACAGTGAAGCCGGCAGGTGAGCACGTCATCTGGATACCAGCTTTGGAGTCTCCTTCCATATTCTTCTGCACCTCTGCCAGTGCCTTGAAAACTGCTTGCGCGTCGGAAGCAGCGTAGATTGCATTGCGGTACCAGAGGTTTCGCGGCATCGTAGTGTACAGCTCAAACTTTGTGACAATGCCTTAAATAATATATTAGTTTTGATCTCGTAATGCCATGCCGAATCGAACAAGTTGTCTTACCGAAATTGTTCCCACCCCCTTTTAAGGCACGGAATAGATCCGAGTTCTCGGTTCTGCTTGCGGTAACAACCCTGAAATCCGAAAGCACGACCTAAAGATGTTCGTTAGTACATATAGCCCTATATATAGTCACTTAGTGAGTTTATACGTACTTCCATGCTCTTGATATTGTCCGCTGCAAGCCCCGTAAGAGAGTTGATGATGGGGTGACCACCACCGAGGAGGAGTCCAGATACGCCTACATACTTGTTGCGACCAGACACTACCGCAACGCCTTTCGAGTCAAGATACTCCTGAACAGGTCCAAAGCGAAGGCCAGCACCTACAGTAGCATACGACTTATCTGCACTCAAGCTCAAGTTCGAGAAACGTTGTGTGTCGATCGTGACACCCTCCTGGCCAATACCCGCAAAGCCTGGGTTGGGGTTGTG
Organism: Daldinia loculata; assembly: GCF_022478755.1. NCBI lineage: Eukaryota > Fungi > Ascomycota > Sordariomycetes > Xylariales > Hypoxylaceae > Daldinia > Daldinia loculata. The sequence goes on from NW_026054914.1 coordinate 134,552, forward strand.
ACCACCAGACCTGACTGCGAATTTGGACTGGACCCTGCTGATCACTTGCAGCGCGATAGCTACCTGGACGGGATGTTCCGGGGTTATGAAACAAGCCGCGGCGAGGTCACAATTGCTCGACCTAAACAATACATTTAGCATAACGGATCACACGGTTTTTCGGTACCACACCCGACTGACCAATTCTTTTCTAGGAGAGTGACGTAGGCAGTTTGGTTTGTCCTAATATCGGTATAAGAGTCTGGTAGGATACAGCGAAGCAATTGGCACGCGGTTTGCGCCTGGAAAGAGGACGTTCGAACGCTGATGGCATTATTTTGACTGGAGGCTTGATCTAATATCAAGCTGGAATTTCGAATCGCTGCGCTCAACTCAGAAATGATGGGGTCTGACGAAGAGAATGATCCAAGGGTATCCAACAACTGCTCAGAGAAGGATTCCTCCCGGGTCTTTATAGCAGCACCAAATGAGCCTGTCGCCGCTGCGACGAGAAGCAATGAAGGGACCTTCATATTGAGTACCACAAAAAAACAAACTGCTTCCTTCTTATCGATCACCAAATCGATCACCGAAAGAATGAAGGCGATCGTTGTGATGCGGAGTAAGAAAAAGACGAGGAAGATAAACAAGAGAAAAAAAGAAAAATTTAAGAGGCAATTTAGAGCATTTTTGGGTCGTGTATTAACACACCTGAATAACAGCGCCGCACACGCGCTTACAATGGCTTATCCAGCCCATTTGCGCGCATGGCCACATGGCTTCGATGTCACCGTGATTTTAATCAAAGAACCCCACCGGAAACGAGGCAAGGGGGAAGAGAAAGAGAGAGAGTCGCTAGCTGAATACTCCAACTCGCCTGAACATTCGCAAGGCTTTAGCAGCGCTGACTCGCCTCGTCCAATAGGAAGCAACTAAATAAGCGGGACGCGATCCTTCGTAGAACCACTCGTAGCATTCTAGATTGCTGTGGCCGAGCGGCGTGTGCTAGGTAGCTTCCTAATCCGGGACCTTGGGACTTGACGTTGTCCTTCTCGAATCTCGGATGCGACTGAAGCGTCGCATCCGGCCCGGGTCCGACGAGATCGTGCCATGCTATTGCTCCCCCCGGGGCAAGATTGCGCGTGTTCGAAGCTCTGAGAGGATTGCAATAGCTTCTTCTTCTACTATTGCTACTGTAGTAATATTCGTCACTAGCCCCCTTTTCCGCCGCTACCTAACTACCTAAGATCTATGCATATACACTAGGGCTTATTCTGCGTCGTCCACGTGGAACCAACTGCCATAACGTCACAGCTGCGCTTCTATTCTTGCTTGGCCATAACAAGTATAAACAGAATTAGGTTAGTTAGGGCATTAGAGTCCGCGCCGGTTTCAGCTTTGGAATCCTGAGTATTTCTCCAACGCTTTTGAGGCCGTATTGGCGAGATCTAGATTTGACGCCATCGGTTGAAAGGAGGCGTTGCTTAGAGTCGTACGACTTCACTCGGCGAATTCCTGCTATCTTCATCAAGCGTGATGCTCCTTCTGTGGGCCGCCACGTGAAGTTATTCCTAGGTAGGTAGCTAACCTCCTTGCAGACGGTGAGTTTCGATCAGATCCTCTAACCAACCATCGTGGGACCTATCTCGCGTTCTCACTTTTAGCCATTGTGGACACTCCACGATCATAGTTGATGCATGTATACGGTAAACACTCGTGAAGATCTGAAGAAGGTTAGCTTCAATACGAAATACTATCACGTTCAGCCGCCACGCTCTTATTCCCTTTTACCTAACTCATCTTCATTCGTATTCCGTCTATAAAGACCTTTTAGACTCACGTGCAGTGTGTTACGACCTCTACTCAATCGCCAATACTACTGCTGTTAGGGGTAACTGCAGGGCTATTAACTAACACCACAAGGCTAGCTATATCAATCTATTTATACGGTCTTCTATTATTGAATCAATCTACTACTTTCAAATACTTATACGATACAGTTCCTGAGACATGGCGATATGGTATCACGAGTGCTCTGTAGCGATTCCACTAGTATCTAGTAAGGCCTCAGATAGCTTGGCCACTCCAGTCTACAAGACGATATAATAAAAATAACTAGACTAAGGGATAATTCCACAACCCTAAATATCGAGGATAGTCCATTTATATCGTATTCATTTAAATAGCTGTTGTTTAAGAACTAATAGTTTACCGGACTCAATAGCCTATCTTCTTCCAAAATGAAAGAATCTTGTTTCTGGTCATGTTAGTCTCGTTGTAGCTTAAAATACCTCTCGAATCAGAAGCCATAATCTTTCATAGATGCATCCAACTATGTAAAATACTGTGTTACTATATCTTTTTGACCTGTCAAGTAGGCCTTGCATCGTTATTTCGAAAGTTCCGATAAGGCACTTGAACCAATAGGAGGGCCTACACTGCGAGGGAATCTGGTTTCTGTGGCTGCTCCTCGGAGTATAAGTAAATCTCGACAGACTGCCCATGATGTACCTTTCGTACTTTGCTCTTATACAAAGTAATTATTCTATAGATAGACGAGTTATCACTTTCTTTTCAGGACTATGGTCCTCTCTATTAACACACCTGTAAGACGAAGCTTTGTTTATCGCGTTTATATTCTAACAGATGCAACGGCAGTTTACCACCAACTTGCTCCAACTACACGCCGAAACGGATCAGCCAGCGGAGACTCAAAGCTTGGTACCTCAAGCAACTATCGATGGTTTCCCCGCCAGTTTTCGCGATGCCAAAGGCAAAATTCAGATCCTTAATGACCCAACCGCGTTTCTATCGATGGAGCTTTCGCTCCAAAAATTAGAAGTATTCTCAAAGTACTTTTGGGCAATCGGGAGTAAACGCCCAGCAGCACCGCTAAATTATCAAATATACTCGGGCAGAGAAGTTGTTCCCTGCGAGCGTCTGGATTTGCATCTCGTTTGGACGAACGACGGAAGAATCTTCATAAAGCCCTTGCCTCGTTTCTTGCTTAGTCTCGAGGTTTGGAATGAATATCTCAATTGCAGGGTTGATTGCAAGTGTCAACAAGGTTCCGCCGTACTCGATACCGGCAGTGCTCGACAGATACCACATCATCATGGGCCCGACAATTTGAGAGGCGTGAAGGTCAACCAAGCCGGCATTAGTTGGCCTCCGAGGACTCGGCGAGATGTCTGTGCACTACGGAGATGCGCCCTAGGTTTCCTCTACTCGTATGTTTGCCTTCTTACTTACGAGAGCGACTTTGCGTACGCGAAAGAACACCATCTTCTTCCTCGTTTAGCTAAGGGCACAGAGATCCAATGGGATGATTGGAAGAAGTTTTCCAGGGAGATTCTCGCCAAATACAAGGAAGCCGATGTACACCCGCGCTTCCACCGGGGAGAACTTCGTCTTTCCCGACTGAATTTCTTTAGTCGCTTCACTCAGTGGCCGTTATTTACATCATATATTCGCGGTTGGCGGAATTACGGTAGCTTGGTCCGGGACAATATCACCTCACTAGCTACAGTTACTGTTTTTATTGCCTTGATTCTGACGGCAATGCAAGTTGCACTTGCCACGGACCAAATCAAAGCAAACCCTCGGTTCATGGATGTTTCGTACGGCTTCTCTATTTTTGCTATTTTGGCTCCGCTGTTCGTGTTATTCCTGGTTATTGTAGAAGTTTCTTATAACCTTCTTAAAGATAACCTATTGACCCCAAACGTTGCCAAAAAGCCGGCTGGAAAGAAGAGGCCTGCAGCAGACGCGTCGGTATAAGAAAGAGAGCTGATCAGTATGGCTATATAGCCTGGTAGCGTAGTTGAGTCTTGAAATACGAGCTATTTATAGTTCAGGGGAAGTATGGTGTAGGGGACGGAACTAAGCAGCAAGCAACCGTAAAGTAGCCTTGACAAGTCTTCGTCATAAAATATGCGAACTGATACTTTGATCGTAGCTTATATAAACGAAGTGAAGATAATTGATTAATTTGATAAAATTTCATTTCTTCGGCAATCTAACTGGTTGATTTAGGCAGTGTCATCTTTGGTAGTGAATTGGACCTTGTGAATTGACCTATCGTAGATCGTCTCTTACTGTTGAAAGGCACGAAAAATGAGTGGCCACAAGCCAGGTCACAACAGATAGCTTAAGAAAATCTTCGCATTAATAGTAACTAAGCTATAGTACGGCATGGGCGAGAGCATCGATTATTCCATAGCATATATTTACCAAATCCTAGGGACTCTGCCTCGCGGATGAATTGGCCTGGTGGATCACTAGGCTGCGACACCAACAATGACTCCGTTCCTCTCGATTTGTTCTCGACTTGCTCTCGACTTGTCGACACTAGATGACCGCAACTGAAGCCAGCCTCTGCTGTTGCCAATATTGTTTCTATCTTATGGATCTCTATTTCGATGTATGCATGCAACCCTCGCGGTAATGAAAATCTGAGATAACTTTGCTGTTGGATGTACTGGTTGGCTATTAGCCAACATGTCGAGTCCTCTAATATGTACTTCTCTTTTTGGATGGTGTTGCTAACTAGGCATTTTCCCGCCCAGAGCTGCGGTATTATCGGCCTATAATGACGTTAAAGTATGGGTGGGAACTTAAGTCTATCTTCTACTGCTAGTTATATGCCTTAGCATCGCGCGCTTAGCTAAATCCTCTAGATAAGCCGTATCCTGCGCGCGATGATTAGACACGTTGTACAGAAGAAGATAAGACATCCTAAGATGACGAGGAAGGCAGTAAGGTTCTCGTCATTCTGGAAAGGAACATGGACGTTCATGCCGAATAGACCCGTGACGACGTTGAGCGGCACGATTATAGTAGCCAAAAACGTGATCTTGCTCAGTCCTGCATTGGTCTCCGTTCCTTGCGTAATACTATCCATGGTTAACTGGGCGATGTAGTTGCTGTGAGCGCGGGATAGGATCTTCTCGAAGTGGGTGAGGTTGGTCATCATCGTGACGACGTGATCTTGGATGTCGCCAAGGTACATGCCTATATCCATCCGTGGTGTGACTTTGTAGTCTTCATTGCAGCGTTTGGTGAAGCCCTTCAAGATGTCGGCCTTGCCACCGAGTCCTCGCATGAGAGCCAGGGTATTCTTGCGGACGTTGCCGAGCTTGCGTAGGAACAGATTGTTGTCAGTTGGCCGAGCGACAAAGATCGAATCTTCGATGGACATGGTGAGCGACTCCACCCTATCGATCGCAGGAGCGAATGAATCGACGATGTTATCACTGCAAATGCTGTCAGCATCTCTGCATTTCTATGCTTGCGGATCTTGAGTTACAGCTTGTACTTACATCAGAGCGTAGCAGATCCAATCACTGCTCAAGGAAACGTAATCCTTCAGGCTTGAGATTCTCTTTCGGACTAGAGAGGCGTGGGTGTTTGGCAAAAAGCTGAAACTGAGGGTACCTTCGCGGAAGACCACGACGTAGATATTATACGGCTCGTAGTCCGGACCGTCATCGTCTTGGACGACGTTAAAAGACCGGAACGAGGCAAAATAATACGATGGGAAAATTTCGATCTTCTCGCGGGGCTCCTGAGTCGTGATATCCTCGATCGTTAGGGGATGTACCCCGAAGGCCTTGCATAGAGCCCGGACCTCCTCTTCGGATGGCCTGTTGACGTTTAACCACCATACGCCATCCGGCTCGTCCCGAGGCAGAGTAAAGAGACCGCGCAAATCCTCGCCCGGAAGAACCAGGTCTCCGAATTCGGCGGCATGGATAGTAGATTCCCATGCAGAAGAGAAAAAGCTGAAGCGGTTAGGGTCCAGGTGCTCTTTATCGATCGGTTTCGCCGTTGCTTCTTGTATCTCGGGCGCCTGTGGCATTTCCTCGTGGTCGACATCCGACGAACCGGATGGAATATTGATGAAGTCGCCGTCGACAGTAATCATGGGCGGAGGAGGAGTTACCAAGTTCTGTCTTAGATTTGGGAATACTCGAACGGCCTCTTGGGCGTCGAAGCTTTCCTTGCGTGCAGCGTTTTCGGATGCGATGAAGTTCTCAAGGTAGTCAAAATCGATATGTAGCTGGTCGCGGCGATGCTCTTCTTGTACGGGGAAGCACACATCGTCCTCTGCAGTTTTGTTGGTTGCTAAACTTGCTCCGTCGTCGGCAAGAAAAGTACCAGGCCTGCTACGGCCGGAGCGTTGGCTTACACGGCTGTTGCGGCTGGTAGAGGAACAGGTCCGCTGAAGAGCCTCACCCTCCTCAGACTTTTGCGCGCGAACATCTGTGATGGAGAGGGCACGTTCGCGGCGACGAGCTTCTGCAAACGCTTTGACCGAGTTCGGGGGAGACACGGCACGCTGCCGTTCATTGGTAGAATTAAAAGTAGGCCTGCGGCTGTGCGACGTCAACGGGGATACACCTTCATCATCTTCGTCGAGTACTGCTTCTTCGAAATCTCGTACTCGAACATCGGAAGGCGAATAGGGAGCAGCCGGCTGCAGATGCTGGCGGGACCCATATAGGGTATCAACAGTGCCGCGGCGAGGGCGCTCAAGCTTCTGAGCGGATGAGATCTGGTGGCGGTGGTCGTCAAGCTCTGGGACGGGGGTGTTATAACCCGAGCCAGAGGCAACTTCATCGTGATCGGACATGTTGTAAAACTATCGCAATTCCTCTACAGTTTACTCGGGATTCCGAAGCTGCTGGTATGGGGGCTGCTCTATATTGTGTCGATAAGCTTGACTCGACCGAATATTGAATACCGGTCGAGGAAAGCCTTCCACGTGCTGATCAAGGGAAGGCAGACATACTCAGCCTAGCAGCATCAGTGATCTGCAGTAGGCGTGGCAGCACGCCGACTGCAAAGGTGACTTTGGCGTGACGTTCAAGCCAGTGCCGGAGAATACCTGGACCAGGTCCCGGGAGTAACCAAGTCGTATAAACAAAGTATTGGGCGGGTAGACTGTTTAAAGTCAAAATAGCTGGCGCGTCGGTAAAGTTAAGGCGGCTTCTTGTTGACGCCGCTGTAGACCCAGCAAACGGGGCCGAGAAGCGGTCGAGAAAATGAGAACTGGTCACAGCTGAGGCCCGCCAATTTGGTGGTTTCCGAGAGGGTGGCGGTATTTACCGCAAAGGAGAGCTCGGTGTGATGAAAGAAATAGCGCAGCTCGTAATGCCCCTCAAGGATCTCGGTTGGTTTAGATAACGTTGAGTAGGTTGTTAGTTGGCACGTGTTTATTCGAATGGAAGGTAGGTAGACGGATTGTTATTATGCGACTCGACGAATTCGTGCGGGAAAAGACGACAAGTACTCTTTGGGAGTGACCAATGTCAGGATCGACAAAGGGTGTCGCGGATGGGGGTAAATACTGTAAGTCTGGGATTGGATTGAAAGCCGAATCAAGGGATCGGACGATACGAAGACCTTGATGAAATAGTGTGATTCCCTAGAAAAATAGACCACATACGCAATGGTTTGCAAGATGTTATGGGAGTTATTGTTTGCGAGAAGAATTTTGTTGATGTTGAAAGAAGACGTTAAAAGCGAAGGGGTAGATGAGGTTAAAGCGGCAAGCATCTGATATTTTAGATGATTAGCAGCTGAGCTTGGGCCCTAGAAAAAATTATTGCCGGGGCCAGTCATGCAGAGGGGGATTAACGTTCAAAAGTTAAGAGGTGAAAATTCCTGCAGGAAATCTCGACTTTTGAGATCCACCGACCCACATGTACTACACTACCTAGGTACCTAGGTAATGTACAACCTATAGTCCGGGTAAGGCAGGTAAGACAGGTCAGAACAGGTTTCGATATTAAGGTTGGCGTGGCTTGCTCTTTATATTTTATATCCGCCTTACATACTGCAACATTCTTTCTATTGAAGGTTTTTAAGCATACAGTACGTTCTGGGTAGTTCCTGTTAACAACTGACTCTTAATACTGGGAGCCAAATTGTCTAAACTGTGAAATTGACATAGCTTAGAAGATACTGCTCCTGTCGGTGAATAATATCGTACGGAAGAATTGATTATTTTCAAATTCAATTAGTCGATATATCTACCATATTTACACCAGTTGTTACTTCGACATTAGAATAACTATACCTAGGTAATGTACAGTACAGGAGAGCCACGAGACGGGAAAGCAAAGAAATGTCTAACAAAGACTCAATTGTGTCAAAGAGCCAAAGAGATATAAAAAATACTTGGATACATTAATGTTTCGATGTGGCTTACTAGCTCGTGGAAAGCGGGGATTCGAGGCTAGAAATACATTATCTCCATTTTCTGATTGGATACCACGTATAAGGTCACATATAAGGTACCACGCACCCCAAACAGCCTCACTAGGTTACTTCTTGCCAGGTAAGCATCTTAGACAACATACCCAAAAAAACGCTTGTAATCCACCATAACGTCAACGTCCGCTAATATAAATCATAAATAATTAACCTCCTGAACGGCAAGTCCCTCAACACTATAAGATGGCGGAACAGTTGCTGGATCAAGTGAGAGACGCGGTGGACGGCCAAATTGTTCGTAACTATCTACCTATTATTTAATCAATTTAGCACAAGACATTACGATTGACCAATTATTATCTGCAGGACTTTGAAGGCCAGAAGCTAGCCGAAATATTGGCGACAGTTGTCCTCTCGATTGTCGGAGTACGAGAAATCTGCTCTTTTATCTTACTCGTTCCCTTTTGCAACAGCCTACTAACCGTTATTATCAATTAGGGAATTTCGTTCCTCGTCGGCTTCTTTCTCCAAGACATAGCTCTAGCCCTCAAGATCGGCCTTGCTGGCACAGCACTCACCTTCCTACTCGTTGTCCCTCCTTGGCCCTTCTTCAATAGACACCCCGTCAAATGGCTTCCGGTCGGAGGCGAACCAGCAATTACGAATACACAGCAGAACATAGTTATTGATGAGAAACTTTTCACGAAATAAACTGTTGTTTTATTTGCGCCTCGAAGGCGTACTAGCTATGGACTTCTGCCGTTTAGCAGAAACATACTCGACATAGACGTCGTAGTCCGAGTAATACAATCTGTTCCGCAGTACCATTTCAAATCTTTCACGTGTGATATGGGTGTCGTCTTGTGATTGTGATTTCTAGGCGGTGATATTACAACGTTAGGTGGATGTGATGGTCAGTGTTGCTCGTGCGATATCGACCTCGATAAAATATCCTCTTCCACTTAACGGCCGTACTTTTGGAATTCCCAGTCTCGGTTGTCCAGTGGACAGACTTGTCGTGCCTTGAGCCATCTTGAGATGCAGTGGAAGTGGAAAGCATGCTACACAGTATTAGTTAACAGTCTGAGATGGGTAATAGTTAATATAACTTACGTTACAGATGCCCCAAGCTACAGTGCACTCCTCACTGGCGGCGGATGCTTGGTTTGCTTGACATTCGATACACAAATCCATGATGTGATTTCGGCAGATAGCGCAGTTGTCGACGACGATATCCCAGGCCCAGAGAGCCACGGCATTCCACTAGGTATCAGGTATTAGCCCAAGTACATCACTAAAATATTCTAGCTAGATTATTCCTTACCTTCTTGACCTCAAAGCGCTTCTTCCCGTCATTCTTCCCGTCAGCGTCACCGCCCTTGCGGTCCTTCTTGACGACAGCCGAGGTGCTGGGTGCGTCGGTCATGTCGACATCAGCCATAACGTCTGTGGTAGTCCGAAGCGGCTATAATATGAAGGTGTGTTATCGTGATAGAACCGGACGTAATATCGTTGATTGGATTAGATCGTGTTAGATTGCGGGTTCGTTGGAGTATGGAGTATGGAGAAATATCAAAGTTGAGGTTGCCTTATGGATCCACCAGTGCTTTTTGTAGTGAGTAAAGCAGACAAAACGGCAAACACGACTAAGGCTTTGTTTTTTGTTGTTATTTATATTTTAATGCGCTATTGTAAGGCAAAGTGAAGGTAGAAAGTCCTTGGAGCCTTCAAGGTTGCGGGATAGCTGGATGCGCATCAGGTAAGAGGTAGCGGCAGCTGTGCAAATGCCCCTCCAGTTACTTAGGTACCTTGTATACTTACAGGTATAATGACCCACGGAATACATAGATACTTTAAAGTTACTTATAATCTGGGTAAATTCTTTCAAGACTTGGGGTAGCGACAAGGTCGATTGACATTACGCTAGGCTCCTACCAATAAAATAGAGCCATTGATGCTCCTTACATCAGTAAGGTACCTATCGGCGCGACCTTGCGTGCCTGACCGAGGGACTTAGGAGTGGCGGGGATGTACGTTAGAGGACACCCACCTACAACTGCTACTATGTACATTATGTAACTGCCTGACTGCCTAACAGGTCCTTCTTGATTATATAATACACGTAATAAGGTTCCCTGCAATGAGGTTTTCTGTCCTAGGCCGAAAATATACTGTGTACAGCCACATCATGTGTCACGTTATGTTGTACCCAACTCCGATTCCTGTTTTGTAACTGGATGGCGATGGCCGCCGAAGACTCCACCGGTCACTCAAAGTGTTTTCCCTGCGAAAATACGATCCAATTCCAATCTCTCTCTCAATCAACAATCAAACACAAATATGTACAGAAACGTTGAAAATCTCACAAGCCACAGCCTACGGATGTCACACTTTCCATCAAGAAGAACAATATTCTCGTCAACAATACGCCGACCTCCTGTTTAATCCAAATAGATCGCGAAAGAAGTAGCTAGCCAGATTACTTCACTTCCCCTTTGCTTTCCATCTTCGTTGTCTCCACCCCGCATTACGTCGTCGCACTGACTCTAATCTCCTGGAACCCGCGAAGTAACCAACTCGCCTTTGGAGTCTCTCGAAACTTTATACTACCATCATCACTACTCCTTTTTCGAAATACATGCCTCCGAAGCATGCAAGAAGGACTACAGCAAAAGCAGACACCTAACCGTCGCCGTCAGGGCGGTCGGAGTCGCAACACCCCCAAGCAGACGACCTACGCTTCTGAGAACGATGTTCCCAGATACAAATCTGGCCACGACGGCAACCCTACCACGCCCGTCTCAGAAGCAGTCGAGACGCTGCGTGCCAGTTCGACAAGTCAAAAACAGCGCAGCAAAAAGAAGAAGAATAACAACAACAAACAGCCTAACGCGAACGATGGGGCTGTTTCGCCGGGCCGAAACAACCCAGACCGTCCGAGTCCCTCGGCTCCTATATTTGCGGGCTCCACATTTCATGCCTCGCCTGCGCCGTCAGCGCTGCCAATCCCGAGCTTCCTCAACAGGTCGGAGCCCGATACCCCGGGGATGAAAGCTGCTTCGAGCCCAGAGCAAGAGCTTTCTTGCACGACGTCCGATTCGGATGAGACCAGCTCTCCTAGTCCGATCACGCGGGCCACCGAGTCGCCCTTGGAACTCTTCTTCCGTGCTGACCGAGCCGAGAGAGAGAAGGCCAGAGCACGCCGAGCTAGTTCTTTTCACGCTGCTGCGATCAATATGGGTTCGACCTCACCATCTCACCAATCTCCAAAAGGATTTCATACATACCCCTTGGGAACGACACCTAACCAGACGCGCCGCCCGAATTATCAAAAGCGTGCTACCGTCTTGGGCATTTCCGCAGATGAGCTAGACGGAAATCCTGGTGAACCAGTCGGGCCAGCCTTTTCCACCCCCTACCAGGAGCGCATGCGAGCTGCTCGATCAAACCAATCCTCTGCACGGTCTACCAACAAAGTACTTCAAAGCCAGGACATTAATCATTACGATGATCTCAAGCGTTATCTCTTTACGGGTCGGTTAGATGGTAACGAGGAACCATCACAGCAACTATCAGGCCCACCAAATCAAGTTGATCAGCATCATTCTCCGCAACACCACAAGTCTTCTGAACGAACGCGGCCTTCTCAGGGCCAATCTCCACAATCCCCACCACGTCATTTACCTCGCGGCATGTTTCCCATGTCAGTTCTGACGGCTAGCGCGCAGAACGGGCAACCCACAGCTCCGCCCGTAGACGCGCAACTCACGTCCTATCGCCCCGACGAGGTTACTACAATGGAAGATGAACTGCGTCGGATACTCAAACTTAATTCGAGCCATGCCCTATCGTTACATTAACCGACTGACTTTACTTTCCTCTGTAAGCTTGTAGGCTGAGACTCTCGAACCGGTGTTATAGGCGTTCGTTGGTGATCGGATGCCGGATCTTCGCCAGCATCAATTGGCTATGGCCATTCTTCACATTATCTTCCTTTATTTCTATGTTTTACAATCACTCATCATCACATATTCTTTTCCTTTTTTTCTTGTTAAGGATGGCGGTGTCAACCCAGCTATGGTACATAGGGATAGTCATGGTCGTGTATTTCCGACATCTAGACTTCATACAGGAAGACGGTCTAGGGAAATGCATTATCGGTCTTTTTTTCTTCCCTGTTCACTTTTATTTTCTATCACTTTCATCAATCAGCAATCAACAATGTATTACGGCATATGAGGCCTGAGTAAGGCTCGGTATAGCCTGAGATAATAGCTGGTGCATCGGCGATTTATGTCTTGAACTTTCGGAAACCTGTCCTCGTTGGTGGGTTGGAGTCTCGGGACCCGCCCTACTCATCGGAATTGGCGTCAGATCTTGGGTTCAGATTCTAGACGGATGGGGATCAGATCCGGTGCACGGAGGTAGTATGGAAACTCGGTACGAGGGAATGCTCAACTTCGGACGGTTTGTTATCTCGTCATCACTTACGAGATGATGATTCGAAACGGCAGCGGCTTCTAGAGGTTAAACTTAGGAATGTTGTCTGGGCATCCATAGCGATGCGCCGGGACAAGATTACACGGGGAAAAATGGAAAACTCATAAAAATTTTCTGATGATATATCCAATGCCCGGTCTTGCAGCTTACTCCATAAGGTAAAGACTTTGGGCTATTCAATATAACAGACCTTCTTGGTCGCAATATATCATCAGATATTAATGTTCCACACTCGTGATCGTATGTACCTGGTGTAGCCTTGAAAGTCTGTCCATGTTTGCTTTCTAATATCAAAGCAACGCTCATGCTCAACTTCAAGATATCCAGTTCTTCACATATGAATTTAGTTTTTAGCCAACCTGGCATGAGCATAAACAAGTTTCTTAAGATGAAGACTCGGTGTAAATTAGGATTATTATTTTACTCTTATTTTGACGTTCTACCAATTGATGCTCTGAAAGGATGTACCTAAGTACCTGCGTATTCAGGCTATCAGGGCTATCGGGCAATTGACCTTTAACGTTGACGTCATTTCCGATAATTCAGTGCACGTGCTTTCGCGCTTAGGTAACGTTTCTAGCGCGTTTGATTCCACGTTAACGCTTCCATCGCGGTTCCTAGCAAGGATTCGTCTTGCTCATCATTGGAATGTTTCTTATCACTTAAAATGGACGGACTTGATGCTTTTGGAGGCGATGAGGATGCTGCTTTGCGCTACGCGATAGCTTTATCGTTGCAAGATGCCGGTAATTCCTCGTCTAAAAACCCCATTGAAATCGACTCCGACGGGGATGACGATCTTGACAAAGGACCAAAATACCCCCCTGTTGCAAAGGAGATTGAGAATCAACATGGACATCACGAATCACAATCTGTCCCATTGCCTGAAATATCATCAGTCTCTCAGCAATCTGCCTCCAAGACTCCAAGTAGCTTTAAAGCTCTAGGGTTGGATAGGAAGAAGATGGAAGAAGAACGACTAGAGAGGTTAGGGAAGCGAAAAGCCCCTAATTCAGAGCCCGAATCTCAGAATCGCAGGCAAAGGCAAAAACTCGATACAGAATCCACAGTTACAGTTAACCCTGCTAATAAGAGCGAGCTTCATCTTCCATATCCAAAGGGCGTCGTGAAGAAGACGTGGGCGAAGGGCTTTCCTCGCAAAGACGATATCAAAATCGAGGAAGTTCTACAAAAAGATGAACTCGAACTCGCTGTGATCAGCTCGTTTCAGTGGGATGAGCGGTGGATGTTATCCAAAATTGACTACAGAAAGACCAAGATCGTCTGCATTGCTTTTGCTTCAAACGAAGCGCAGGTACGACTCCAGATTTGTTGATCCATCTTTTCAATTATAGAAAGCTAAACTAATGGGTTGCCGTACTGCTGTAGCAAGAGGAGATGAAGGCCAACACACCCCCTGGGACGGCCATCAAGTTCTGTTTCCCGCCCATGATGCCAACGGGAAACATGCACTCAAAGTTGCAGTTGTTAAAATACCCTAGATACTTGCGAGTGGTTGTGCCAAGCGGTAATTTGGTCCCCTATGACGTAAGTTGACACTATTTCTCCCGGTAGCATGTTGTATCATTGACGAATACGAACGCGTAGTGGGGTGAGACAGGGGTTATCGAGAATATGGTCTTTCTTATCGATCTTCCTCGACTAGGAGATCCCGGGTCACAGTCATCTAGTACTCTTGGCTCATTTGGTGAAGAGCTCTGCTATTTTCTTCGAGCCCAGGGCCTAGAGGAGAGCTTAGTGGGCAGTCTGAAGAACTACGACTTTTCAGAAGCAGATCGTTACAGATTTGTCCACACAATGTGAGAATCCAATGAGGCCACCCTCTCTTGCCATACACGACCTTTACGACTAACTCAAAGCAGCGGAGGGTCGCATGTAGATGAAAAGTGGAAGCGAACAGGTAGGCTCTATCTATAAACATTCAGATATCTTTACGCTAACTTCTTCATAGGATATTGCGGGCTTGGTCGAGCCGTAACATCGCTTGGACTCAACACCACCGAAGACGTCGAAATCGACTTCCTAGCCTCGTCGCTCGGGTCCCTAAACATGGATTTACTATCAGCAATATATTATTCTGCCCAAGGTAAGGCCACACCCTCGATATATCCTCCCTTTCCCTCTTTTTGCTTTTTGTCTTGTTACTTACGAGATAGGCGACGATGGTATGAAAGAATACGGGATAAGGAATGCCAAAGGCAGAAAAAATAAGGCTCCGATGCAAGCTAAGCCCGACTTCAAGAATAAGTTTCGAATCTACTTCCCGTCTCGCGAAACTGTGGTGCAAAGTCGGGGCGGCAGGAACGTGAGTATAATTTTTTGACTAGGACTCAAGAGCTTCTAAAACGCAACACTAACTAATGATCCTCCAGGCTGCAGGCACCATCTGTGTTCAGTCCAAATGGTGGGATTCGGCAACATTTCCTCGTGAACTGATTCGTGATTGCAAAAGCGTCAGATCAGGCCTTCTTATCCATAGCAAGCTCATGCTGGTCCGCCACTCTGATTTAGACAAGTCAAAAGCTGCGTTCGCCTACGTCGGGAGCGCAAATTTATCAGAGAGCGCCTGGTAAGTTAATAGTAACGTAATTTTAAAGATATTTACTAATGCGAAATTCTGATGTATAGGGGGCGCCTGGTAAAAGAAAGGGGAACCAGCAACCCTAAGTTAACCTGTCGCAACTGGGAGTGCGGAGTCATCGGTAAGTTCATATGTCAAAGTGTCCCATAGCCCACTTCATCCGTCTTTGAGCCTCCTCGGGAAATATGGAGTCTTATGATGCATTATTAATATTAGGAGCTTGTGTAAAGGGCGTTTATTGACTTCCGATTCTATAGTTCCTATTTCGCCTCGAGATCCAAGCAAAGACGGGTCTCGACCTTCTAGCGTGTCCGATTTTAATGACACTATCCCAGTGCCGATGAACATTCCTGGCGAGGCATACGGTGACATAAAGTCGAAACGTCCTTGGCTCTTCCTCGAAAATTGACCCTCCAGTCAGTTGAACTAGACTCGACTACCCGTCTCATTACTATCCCACAAGGTACCTAAAATAGTGTACAATCGGCGGGCCAGCTTTTTAGCGTCTAGTGGGCCGGATATTATCCTAATGCCACGATCGTAGTGCGGATCGCGGGTGATCTGCACTAGGTTGGTTAGTTAAGTATCTTCAGCTCAGGTGATAAGGGTGATTACTTTACTAACACTAGGCTGTCAGTTCTGAAAACATTGTTTGTCTCGAGATGCGCCCTACATATTCAGAAACATACAACTTCTAGTCAGTTGTTCTTCGTGCTGTCACCCTTCTCTAGTTGGACGCACATGACATGACAGTCATATTTATTTTAGGGAATTTGGTGATATCGAGTTGTATATGTAGGTCCGCGATAACGGCATACGGGATAATCGAGGAAGCCCCTAAAGACCATCCTGGACCCTCGAGTACCTATTGAACTACCGACTTACCTACCGATACTGAATCGATGTTACTTACATTCACATGGGATTTGTTTGAGGGGTTTAAGAGGAGGAAACGCAGGGTAATACCATGTCGCGCCAGCATCATTAAGGTTTGTGGTATTCGTCGGTGTCCTGCCTGCTGCTTAGGTCGGCTTGATTAATCCACTAGACCGTAGTCGTTTCATGCAGATCGAGAGGCTCTCACCATCCCCTATTTAGCTATCAGATTGGTGATCAGCTATTCCCTTTGGGGGTAATTTTCGCAGATACTTTTTCGACACAGGCTGTTTCTCAGTCATTCTTTGATTAGTCTACCGACCTCTCGGTTGGTTTAGAATTAGGAATAAAGTTTTCAGTTTTTCGGTCTTGTACCTGCATTCGAGAAGCATTGGCGAACAATGAGCTGTCAAACGAGATACCAATAGGGCTAACAGGAATCGGACCTAAACGCACTCAACAGCACAAGTGGCGAATATAGGATAGAAATGAAATGATTCGGGAGTCCTGCGGCAATTATCAAGGATTACTTGGGCAGGTTTAGTATATTCCTTTTTTTAGATGTCGGTATAAACATGTATTCTCTTCGCAAAATATGAAATAATTAAGAGCAAGACACTCCGAAGTAGAGAGTAGGCGAGACGTATTAATTGTTAATACCTAACGCCACTAATAAGATACTCACTCATTGCATCGATAATTATCTATCCCCCATCCACGCCTTGGCTATAAAACTCGTCGCGGCCTCTGGCATTAATAGAGCATTCTAAAACATTTCATCGCCTGTCAAGCCAGGGCAATGTGAGATAGTAACTTGCCACCTACATATTTTACGCGTACCAACTTTGGCAACCCGGCGTATGTAGTGAGAGGATTCTAATTTCTAAGTGGAAGTACTACGTAGGTACTTAGCTCTCTAGAGGTTTAGCCTGTTAATAAGGTTTGTTCCGTCGTTAATAGGGACCACCTAGTAAGAGGGCTAGAGTACCTAGGTCTGGCGCCGTTCGTCACTAGGGTGTATGGATCATTGATTACTTAGACCACTAGATGGAATAACACCCTTTTTATCAATCTTTATCCCCAGGATATATACCCCATATCCCATCGGAGATCTTCAATTTCTCCAATGATTCTATTAATATTTGTTCATAGGCGCTTTCCCAACGACTTTTATAAACGAATTGCTAAAAATGAAGACAATATCCATAGGGTCATCTCCCTACAGTACACCTAAGGTATCCCCTTGACTGGCATTTAACAGCAACCCTCCCTGCAATCGGTACAGTACGTGAGGCCTAACGTCATTCTCTCGGAATCAGACTCTAAAGCTACGAATAGTAAATATAATTGGCCAATCTAACACCGCACGAGCCACCTTGCGTACTATACAGAATTATAGAGGGTGGCTGTTGAATGCCAGCCAAGGGGATAGCTTGAACCTTAGGAACTCTTATTTCTGGGTACCTAGCCTAGCCTAGCACCAACAAGACCCCATTATGTCAAAGAGTCGTCCTATCATTCTAACCTATGTAGCTGTACACTACGGAGTACCTTAAAGCTAAAGTTTCTCTCAGGCCTCATAGAAATCATAATGGCAAAGCCTCGGACGCCTATTAGGGCTGACACGACCAAGTTACAATCAAGCCTAGACTTCACGAAATATTACATAGGAAATGACAGGGATAAACCTATAAGAATATGGGTTGGGCCATTGATAATGGGCCTGTGGTAGCTATACGCAGCCTTAAGGGAGGGTATCCAGAACTCCGAATAGCGAATTGCGAATAGCCCACGACAGGTAGCCTTGCTTTATCGGTCAGCAGTCTAAGTGCAAATGCCTTATAAGGATAACATGACTTATATCTACCTATCTATATAAAGCAATGATCAAACCCCGGCGGGTAGGATAGACTATATTCACTTTAACTGAGACAGATACGATTAATACGCATGACATAAACATCCATATTATTCTACAAGAGATCGAACGTTTTCTAGCTCATCTCGCTCGGGTCTATTCTTCAATGGATCGCTAAGGCTTCTTGTTAGAGGAAATATTTAGACGAACCCAGTATTCCAGTTTAATAGCCTCATCAATGTTTTTATTCGATATATTCCCTAAATATTATCCGGAAATCGCGAGTATTGAATCCATTGCATATCCTTGTCGGTATATGGCCAGTTGCAACTAATCTAGACCAAGGATGCCGTCGCAATGCCAATTGGCTGGCCTTGGGATTTGAAATCAACCCAGGAGCAGTCATTTGATTACGTAGGGGATCTACCATTAGGAATCCATCATCCCTTCGTCACATTGCATCAAACACCATAGTCATGAAGGCCGATAAGGGGTGGCGGGTATGACTTATCTACCTGAGTATTCACAACTCAACCATTGCCACTTCAAGCCTTGGAGCCTCATGTAATTAGTGATCTTTCACATAATCTATTAAATCATGGTGCTTGTGGCTCCCCTTTAAGACAGACCCGGTAAACATAGTAGTAAATACCAAATAGAGAAAGATAGGTATATTTTCGCACATGGAGAAAACACCATAATTCATAATGACCACAGTAATAATGATACCAAGGATGAGGAATATTACATTACATATACTATGGATAGGGGGACGACGGCTTAATACGCAATTAGGATATCTCTATAGTATAGTAACGACATGTGATCATCCCAAATTCCATACTTCGGACTACCTCAGAGACACCGAGCCTACCTATCACATTTACTTCACTTTTAGCTTAACGTACTCTCCCCACCCCTTTCACGCCTTGCTCGGCCCGTGATCATACAAAATAATCCGGGGCCATCGAGTACAATCCATGATCCCAAAGTAGCACCAAGGTTAGGCGATCGACTAAATCGTGCATCAAAACAACCCACTACGGAATTCCCGCACACACGCGGCAGGGTTGTCACAGACAAGAAAGGAAATCCGATAAGGATATTGAACTACCTCGAATTAGCGTAGTCAAGATGTTCATAGTGGTGGTGGTGTGGTGGTGGTGGTGGTGAAAAATATTAAAGGCGATAGGATACATGATCCCTAACCCCTAAGAAGACAATTGGATCCAATATTCCACTCTCCCTGATCTATTGGTGCATCCGGGTACAATTTCCATTTAGTTCCCGCGTTTAAGTACTTATTTTCATATAGTAAAGTAGTTAGATCTTGGAGACGGTATCAGGCGAAGGATGGTAGGTGGCCAGGAGGACCGCGCTAGGATGAATGGCAACAGAAATGATGAGGAACTAGGGGAGGACAGTAGGAGGCGAAAGAAGCCATGGCTGTGATATGGGGTCTTTTGATGAGAAATAGATAATGCAAATATTGGATATGGAAATAGAAAAGTATGTAGAATGTAAGTAGGTACATAATTGTCTAACTGCCAAAGCGGTACCTAAGTTTCTAGCTAAGAACCGGCAAGCGCTATGTGATCTTTCCCCGTAACTCTAACAATATACAAGCATCGACTGCCTGAACCGATCTCTTTCCACTAATTGGTTACTGGTTACTGCTTACTCGACCGCATTGATGTTAATACTAAAAGTAAGAACCGTCTGTCCGTCCTCAGGAAAAAGCGTCTCGCCTTCCGCAAATGAATCCTTCGGCTACCACTGTCAAAGTAAGAACTATATACAACCTCCCAACGATTGATTACATATAGGTATTAAATACCAATTAAAACTAGCTCACTCCCACCTACATACATATATTCTCCTATTCTCTCCTAAAACCTTCCTTCCGTATCGCTCTCTATTTATCCTTATGCTCTCCTGCACTACATATAGTGTTCCTTCCCAGAAATTCAATTTATTCGGTTTCGGACATCACATCACGTCACTCTACTTTACTTTACTTTACTTTACCACTGCAACACCGACGCCGGCCAAGATATCAGTCGCGTTGCAGGTAAAATTTCTCACCTGTTGCGATTCCACCTTCTTCTAGGTGCATACAGAAATCACAGCATAGTACCTAGACACCCAGAAAGCTTCAACTTATATCTTCATTATCCCGATTCCAGGTGTTAGCACCAAACAGCTCCCATTTCGACGACAAAGTTCACAGCCTCAACTCAGTGTCTTTTGGCGCCACATTTGACCCTGGACTTTCATTTCACCTTCAAATATCACAATCTGGAACCGTTCTCGGTTCGAGGGTTTACTGTAGCACCGCTATCCTCTTTTACTATCGTGAAGTTTGATATCGCAGTCCAGATCCCGGGAGCATCTCGATACAAAGACGTGACTCACCCAATATAGCACCTAGAGGCCATCGGTTGAGGACGCGGACCAGGGAAGTTGTGCCACAGCGCGGCAATTCGGAGTCCGTTCCCAAGTCCCCTGAGCGTCTAAAAGTTTAAAGACGCTGGTAGTGCCACTCGGACCACCACTTGAGCTCACCTACCTAGCTACGCACAGGTTGGGAGGGGTCATATATAGCCTCTGGTGCGGCAGCCACGAACCCAGTCGTGAGTCCGTTCCTATTAGTCCGCAACACATCTCCCGGAGATTTCCCTACCGTCAAAAGAGGGCTCCAAGTATACAGCAAGACGTTCGTAGTAAACGGTCTACCTACCCTCTTTCCCACATATATTAAGGTTCACTCGGCCCAGGGACACACAGTATTCCACACTCAGGCTCGCATACCAACCCTTCGTTTTCCCTTTTCCCTACTAGGCTCAGCCGAGGGTCATATTCTTTTCTCTCTAAACTGGCCTTCCAGTCTAGACAACTATCACCGGATTGCAGAGAATATATACCAATCGACGCATAGCAGTTAGTGTCCTACGCTGTGTTAAAAGGAAAGAGGAGTTAATTTTCTAGTTCAAGAACGAAGGGATTACACGATATATATATCGGATCAAGTTCCTCAATCGCTAAGATTTGGTGACCCTTTCTACCGACCTAAGTTTATGTGCTGGTCTCACAACAAAGCATAAATACTCAGTCGAGGTAAGATTGAATTCTACTATACACTCTTACCCCTCTTCGCTTTCCATTCAAGCTTGCGATTCTTCCCTGTTTCCCTATAACACTTACTTCCACGGCCTACACCTTAACTCTCCAAGGCGACTAGGTCTCAAGGTGTAGACCACCGCTATCTATTTTTTTATCAAGGCGTCCTGCACCATAAACACTTCGCAGACCAAGCGGCCCACGTGCTGGAACATCTCTACAGAGATATAGTTTACTTTCACGTCTTGACACTGCTTTTGACTATTATACGAAAAGCTTTCCTCTATTAAGCTGCCACTTGCATTTCAGCTAACGAGACTCAAATCCTATTGCAGATTACGCCTGATCACAAAGGCAATCATGTCAACTGGAGGCATCATGTCGGGAGCTGACCGCGCCGGGGGTGGGGGGGGCCCTCTACTCCCAACTTTCCATGGCTATATCGCAAGTACTATGGACGCTCTCATATTATTTGAAGCTTGTCTTGGTGGTCGTCTGAGCCACGTACCTAGACGACCCCATGACAGGGAACGATCCGAACTCATCGCCAGTGGTAATGTTTTCATGTATGAGGAGCACTCATCTGGAATAAAACGCTGGACAGATGGCGTCCCATGGAGCCCTAGTCGCATTCTGGGCAACTTCCTCTTGTATCGCGAGCTCGACAAGCCCTTCCAGCCAGGTGAGAAGAAACGAGCTATGAAGCGACATAGGAACGATTCGATGATCACGAAACCCACCGGCCACTCAAGGGCGAGCTCAGTCGGCAACTATGCCAGCGCTATCATCGATGGAGGTGCCTCTATGTCAAACCTTGACAGCGCGACAAGCGCGCGCAACGATGCTGAACGAGCTCTCGTAGGCTCTCTCATCGATTCGTACCAGTTCAGGCGCGACGGTCTCGTCAAAAAGACCATCAGTGTCACTTACAATGGTGTACAACACCACCTGGTTTCGTACTACAGCATCGAGGACGTTATCCAGAACAAGCTTCGCACTCCGAGCCAAGATCCCGCGCTGCGAGACATTGCTCCTCGCGCGCCCCTGATATCATCGAGCAGTTTTCGGGCCCCCGTAGACGACAACGAAGTCATGCTGGCTGAACCGCATTTCCGGGGCATTATGAACCCATCTTATAACAGCTTCGGCATGAACGGAGCTTCGAGATCGTTTTCGATGCCGAGCATGCATACTTTTGACCAGGTACCTTGGACAGGCTCTAGTCAATATGCTCCACCGTACAGTGTAGGCCAAACATTGCCACCCCCGGTGCCCTACACTTCAGCATCTTCATATAACTATGATCATAACCCTACGATTTCATACGGCATGGCTCCACGACCTCCTATGCCGTATCCTCAGCAGGTAGCCATAGTACCCCGAAGGCACTCGACCATGAACGGAACAAACGGAAGTATTGACTATTCCGGACTCTCCCACCTTGATAGAACCCCAATGAGCACAACCCAGCTCATCGGCAATGACGGTAGTCTCGGAGGCCAGAATATTCCAAACCAGTCATCGTACTCGAACGGGGCTATGTTCGAAACATCAGCTACTGCCGCCGCCGCCGCTGCCGCCGTTGCGAGCACTTCTTCCAGTTACCACCGTGATGCGTATGATCATAACAGTGGCAACCAAAATAGTGGTCTATATAATAACGGCGTCTCCATGAATACATCTTCCGGAATCGACGGCCAAGTAGAGAACGGCTTCGATGCTAGAGCTGCTCATAATGCCTCGCAGGATTTCAGCACCTCGTTATCGGAACCCCGTGGGCATAATTCAGTTGCCGCCAGCCAGGATGATGCATCCGCCGCCATGCAGCTTGGACTTGGGAATGCAGATCCTGCATCTAATTCGATGACGGATGCCGACTGGGCTGCTGGCTTTATGCCAAATGAAAGTTATGAACAGTGAGTAGATCCGTAACAGCATTCCATACACAATCTTCTAACGCTTTAAAGGGACGAGCAGGGTCAAGAGGATGCGGAAGGAACTCCCACCTTACAGTTAACTCTACGGCGATTGGACATGCCAGATGGAGATCGGAAACTGATGAACTAATTCATTAGGATAGGGGCACACTACTCCTTACCAGTGAAAAAGCACCTACGTTTCTATACCGCTTCCGAATCCCTTTCTATTCCGATTTCCTAGCATTACGTTATTATGGCATTGCCTTATTATGTACTTCAGCTCCAAGTAGCGGGGTTTTGAGTTTTTATGGCAAGGTGTCAGCGACGATCTTGGGGCCCGCGTCCGATCTGGAAGAATCATAGAGCGTTGGCGTCCGGCGCAGTCAGGGAATATCGTCTTTTCGATAATTGATACCTGTGGTTCTTTACCACCGCGATCGCATATCGCCATTACAATTGCCACCAGAACGGCTCGCAAGTATAAATCCATTTTCTACCGATTATACGAATCCAGCCGGTCTTAGTATGGAGGTGGCGATCCTTTTGAGTTTTGTTTTTATTTGATTTCTTTCCCCTTCTCACATTTCACTACCCGCTTTCACCATCGGATCATGGCCCTTTTGTTTCCCATCGTCTTCATTATCACTTTCTTCATTGGAGCTTGAACTTGTTCATGGACCAATTGTGCGAAACTTGTGGTGTTTGTGTCAGGTTTGATCCTGCCAGAGTAAACCGGGAGTTTTTATTTGATGATGGCAGCAGTGTTTCGGAGAGGAAAGTCTGGGCTTGTCGACACAAGAGGTGTCTATTCCTAGGCGGATATCACTAGATGGTACTCCTCCGTATCTAGAACATTGATTACCTACATAGCAATAAAAACATTTATCTCGGCATATATTCTCTCAGGCGTTGAGGTTGAGGGGTTTGCATATGGTTAATTACCTACCTAATATGTGATCTAATATGTGATAATGTCAGGATTCTAGATAAGACACCTAGAAAAAAGGACGTTGTAAATATGTATAGCCGTAGGCTCCCGTAGCTAGCTTAGAGTTCCTCGCGGAACAACAAAGTTGTTTTCTAGCTTCTTGGTCCACCTCGTGACAGATAAACGTGTTTAACGGGTCAGAAAAAGCCTGACCTGGCCTGGGTATAGACCTTTATATTAAAGATCCATCCGACTCGGGCTTGAATTATTTTTGTCTTGTTAGCAGACAGGTAAAAATGAGATCTCTTTCATATATACTTGGGGCAATATTATTGGCTTGTGGGCAGGCATGTGGTTTTATAAAGGCTTGCAGTCCAGTTTGACGATACGACCAGGTAAACATATTTTTCCAGCATATCCAACTTGGCCTAGCCTATTGAACTCGCTGTCTGTGATATCAATAATCTTGTAGAAATTGACGAGGTTGTATAGAACTAGACATTAGGAACAAGATGGTTTATATATATGGCTTTTTCTTTTCATCTATTTATAGGTGTCTAGAACCCTGTTCCGAGGCCAACAAAACATTTAGATGATATCATTTTTGTGCGGGCAGAGTTAGGTTACGATATTTTGTAGGGTAATAGAGTTGCTTTCATACTTATTCGTGTTGCCGGGAGAGGTTAATTTATGATGCTTTGGTTGATTATGCTCTTGTTATTACGAAGTAGGACTAGGAAGCGTGGAAATAACTTCATTGTTCTGCGAGGAACTCTGAAGACTAAACTTAACTATGGAAGCATATAGTTAATTATACATATACATATACATATGCATATGCATGGCAGAAATATCCTTTGTTCTAGATGTATCATCTAGTATTAGGTATAACATTCACATGAGCTCAAGTTAAAAGGGGTTTTGGGTTGGATTTTTATTAGTCTAGTGTTAGTGACTTATCATATTTACGTACTTCGTAGACGTTGAACATTGCCTTATCAATTGGTTCCTATTACTAAGCCGCGGCTCTATGGGTGGGGACCTGTTGTGGAACATGGAAATATCTTGGCGCTTCGCAGCCAATGACGCCGGGGAATGGCATAGCTCCAATTGCACGGTGCCGGAATACAACTTTTTTCAAACTGTGGGCTCCAACTACCTTCCAACCTGCTGTTTCTTAAGCTGGATCACGAGCTTGCGAACCATAATTAGATACCTTCTCAGTGGCGCCGTTTTATTTTCTGGTAAAAAGGATATTGTTTAGCGCGGCCGTTCCCGGGCTATTGAGTCGGCGGTTGTTGCCAGTTGGTGCTATCTCGATAGATTCATCACCGGTCTTTGCTCGCGTTGGAAGAAACAGCGTCTTGTCGGTTGATTTGTTTGGTTCGGGTGTACTGCGGTCGCGAGTAATATGATACGCTCGATATGACTTCACGGGCTCTATGCGGTGGCGCGCGAGCCTTATGCGGTGGCGCGCGAGCCTCTCGCAAGTGTCCGAGTTTGGGTTCGACGAGTCTAGGCGTGAGCTTGCTATGCGCTGATCTGGCTGCAACGTCCGGGAGACTTGGGGTGACTCCTTCTATGTGGAGGTCTGCGCATAGCATACGGACGTATCCGTTGAGACCGAATGAAGCTACGCGTTCGAGTTTCACCTTGGCTGGGGCTAGCAATGCCGGAGTTAACCTCTGGCTTGGGTCCGGGTGTAGGAGGTCTTTTTCGCGGACTAGCATGGTTCTTGAGGAGCAAGACAAAGCTAAGGGGAAGGGCCAGTACGTCTTTCTCGTTGTTTTATGGGCTCGCTTCATGTTGAATCTCACAAATCCTCCATGACCTTTTCTCAACTCTCTAAACCGATGAGCCGACCTCGTCATAGCGCGTGCACGCTAACATTAGATACAGAGTTTCCCCCGAAACATCTTCAAAACCAACCGTTGAGGAACCTAGAGGACTCCGGAAGGTCATTCCCAAAGTAATACCCGCGTTGACGCAGCACGAGAACATCTATACGGTTCCCAACCTGCTGACGTTTTCGCGTCTCATCGCCGCGCCTTTCATCGGCTACGCCATTGTGCACGACGCGCATACTCTGGCCCTGGGCCTTTTTGCTTACGCGGGCTTCTCGGACCTTTTGGATGGTTGGATCGCTCGCAGATGGAAACTCCAGACTGTTGTTGGGAGTGTGGTCGATCCTATGGCGGATAAGATGCTCATGACGGTGTTGACTGTGTGTCTTGCTTACAAGGGGGCGCTGCCTGGTACGTGCTTAACTTTATTTTCCTTGGTCTTTCGTATTTCTTTTCCTGTCTTACGTGCGTGTTGTACGTGCGTAGTGTCATGTGACTGGGCTGTATCTACGGCTATTGAGTTTGTCTCTAACCCTACTGTCGTGCTTATGTCATATCGGGATTTATATGGGAATTGATGTGCTAACATACAATCAATAAAGCATGGCTAGCCGTAATAATCCTAGGGCGTGATGTCGGCCTGGGCATCGCCGCCATTTACTACCGGTGGATATCTCTCCCGCTGCCGAAGACCTTTACGCGCTACTGGGACTTCTCCCTACCGTCGGCCGAGGTTCGTCCCACTACTATTAGCAAGTATAATACATTCTTGCAGCTAGGGCTGATGGGAGCTACTATGGTGACGCCTATTTTAACCGCGGATGTTGGAATGGCCATGACGGCGTTTCAGTAAGCAGCTTCCCTTTGCTTTATGATTGGCAATGAGTCGAATCTAAATGGGATTCGATAATTATTACTATTTCTAACTAAGCCCAGGTACTTGGTTGCGACTACAACTGTTTGGAGCGGTCTGAGCTATGTGTTCAGTAAGGATGCGGTCAGGATCTTGTCTGAGAATAAAGGCAAGTCCAAAGGTAAGTAGCTTATTGAACACCACAACCGTTTATATGATGTTTCGGTCATCTTGAAGCTTTAAAGAAGTTCCTGCTCCCTAAAGGGGAAGCCTAACCCCTCTTGTGGTTTATATATCGTGTACATTATGACAGGTCATATCAGGCGGATAAGGAAATGTACCGGTATGCAATTTTTGGATCGGCATGAGCGTGTTGGTATCTGTATGGCATGGCAAAGAAAATAAGGCATCTCATTATTTCCCATCTAATTTCACCCCTTTCGATATTTTGACTTGTTTGCCAGCAAGGAGCTACAAGGGAGCACGTGACACGAATAGAAGAGCTCAAACTTAGAAAGCGTTAATTTAAGGTAGATTATTCATCCGGCAGGAGACCCACCGCCTTCTACAATCAGCCGCATGCCCCACACCGCCTGCCGATCTAAGCTTATTTTCCTTATCGCCATTTCTTATCGAGAAATTTTGAGTTCAAAGATGGCGAGGTGAAAAGTACAAAATTCACGAATTGGGCTTGCTACTTATCATATCGTAATATTACGAGTATGAGGAAAGCTTGGAGGCCTCGGGGCTTAAGCCGGCCCAATAGTGCGATCCGAAGACCCTTAACCTCATTAGGTCTTCATCGAAGTAACTTTGCCACTGTCGCTCAGGACGCGAGGTTTGTATATGAAGCCATTCTTGAATGTATAAATGTAAGCTAATTTTAAGGTGCAGACCATTTGATGTTGTAGTAGTCGGCGGGGGTCATGCTGGAACAGAGGCATGCGCAGCTGCTGCTCGAAGCGGCGCGCGAACGGCTCTGGTTACACCAAAGCTTGACAACCTCGGCGTCTGCTCGTGTAATCCCAGCTTTGGCGGGATCGGAAAGGGAACGATAATACGAGAGGTCGACGCGCTAGATGGAGTTTCTGGACGTATCATCGATAAAGCTGGCGTCCAGTTCAAAGTCCTAAACCGGAAGAAAGGCCCGGCCGTGTGGGGACCGCGAGCTCAGATCGACCGGGCGCTGTATAAAAAACACATGCGTGAAGAACTCCAATCATATCCGAATCTATCTATCATAACAGGAAGTGTATCAGATATTGTTCTAGGCGAGAGCGCAGATCCTACTAGCGGTTCGCCCAAGAGCAAAATTACCGGCGTGCGCCTCGAGTCCGGCGAGGTATTACCCACCAATGCCGTTGTTATTACCACCGGAACTTTCCTAGGTGGCGAAATACATATCGGGCTAGATGTCTACCCATCGGGACGGATGGGCGAAAAGGCCACATTCGGTCTCAGCAAATCTCTAAGAGATGCTGGCTTTAAACTTGGTAGATTAAAGACGGGTACACCTCCTCGTTTACATAAAGGGAGTATCAACTTCGATATTTTAGAAGAACAGCGAGGAGACGATCCACCGGAACCGTTCAGCTACCTTGACGATAGGGTGTCGGTGCAGGACCAGCTTCTCTGCTGGGCCACTTATACAAATGACAAATCCCATGACATCGCACGCGCTAACTTAGACAAGACGGTTCACATCCGTGAGACGGTGAGGGGTCCACGGTATTGTCCGTCGCTGGAGTCTAAGGTTATCAAATTCGGTCATAAAGAGAGGCATATTGTCTGGCTAGAGCCGGAGGGCTTCAACAATGATACTATCTACCCAAATGGTCTGTCCATGACGATCCCCGCCGAGGCACAGGAACAACTACTACGCACGATCCGCGGACTTGAAAACGTTCAGATGACTCAGGCTGGCTACGGTGTTGAATACGACTACGTGGATCCGCGCGGTCTCAGGTCGACCCTCGAAACCAAAGCTATCTCCGGTCTCTTCCTCGCAGGCCAAATCAACGGCACTACGGGCTACGAGGAGGCTGCCGGCCAGGGCGTTATCGCGGGTATTAATGCGGGGCGCACAGCTCAGGGGTTGGAACCGGTCTCAATCACGCGCGCTGACGGATACATCGGCATCATGATTGATGATCTAATCACTAAGGGCGTATCAGAGCCATACCGCATGTTCACAAGCCGTAGCGAGTACCGCATGAGCACGCGCGCCGACAATGCAGATCTTCGACTCACAGCCAAGGGCCGCGAGTGGGGCGTCGTAACGGATACCCGATGGTCGCGGCACACGGACGAGAAAGCGCAGATAGATGACCTGACCCGCGCTCTAGAACAATACGCACTCACCGCACCAGCATGGAACGCAGCCGGCTTCGCCAACCGCAACGATAGCAGGAAGCGCAATGCGCTAGACATCCTATGCCTCCCAGGCGTTTCGATTGGGGATCTTACAGCACAAGTTCCGGAGATTCTACGACATAGCGAGCGAGTCCGTACGCGCGTGGAGATCGAGGCGCGCTACGCCCCGTACGTTCATATACAAGCGGCTGAACGTGCGGCGTTCTTGCGCGACGAAGGCCTTCGGTTGCCGGCGGATTTAGACTACGACTCTGTGGCGGGGTTAAGCACGCATGAGAGAGCGGCGTTGAACGAAGCAAAGCCCGAGAGCGTCGGTCAGGCTAGGCGGATTGAGGGTATGACACCTGCAGGCTGTGTGCGATTGCTTGCTTTTGCGCAGAAGAGGAAGGAGTTTGCGTATGCGAGTAGCGGTATGGTTGCGGATGAGGGTGTGGTGGAGGCGGCGGTGGCTGATATGGCGCCACTGGGGGGCGAAGTTGATACTCTGGATGCGGAGGCGCGCAGGAGGGAACTATAAACCCCTGGATGATGCGGGTAAGAGGGGGAAGGGTTAAGATATGTATATGTATATGTGGGCTGTACTTATACTAAGCGACACATAATTAGGGCGTTGGGGTTAGAATCATTAGCATTGTACATATCACTTGATTTATCTAGGAGTCTACTTGTTTTCAAGTAGAGCCTTGGTGAGCACTTAAGCCCCTATCTACCTACCTAGGCATCATCTGAACCCATGGAGTATATCTCCCCATTAGATCCTGCGAAGCTTGCCGAATAACCAATATGGTTAGTTAGTACCTAACGCGAACGCTCGCGCTGTGCTATCGAAAACTTGTATTGCTTATTTCTATCAGGTATCTATATAGGTTATGAAATACAAAGGAAAGTTTGTATATTGAGCGAGGGGATGGGTTATGTGGGTGTGAACAGCTTTGGAATCTTTTGCCGTTGTAAGTTTTACCTTCAACTCATATCTTCCTTAGTCTAGAGATATCCGGTTTGTTATCTGCTGAAAGATATGGTATATGAGCTGTAGTTGTATATTGACTTGATCTACCAACTATATGAGTGAGGAGGGAGGTCCTTCTTATATATACATTCCATGCCAAGATACCATGTACTGTACCTGAAAGTAGTCCCTTGACCACTCATTTCAATATTATCTACCGCCTCCGGCATATCTTTCAATCTAATTTCTCGTTAGCCACCTGTGTATCGTAGTACAATCTACGGCCAGTTCCCGATTACCTACCTTCAAGTCCGCCTACACGCACTAGAAGGCTAGAAGACTGTGTGACCTCTACTGACCATAGTGTTAACAATACTTCTCGTCGATTCTGTCTCCTCTATCCGTCAAATCTGCTCGCCATGCATGCACTCATCTGAGGTCGTCTACTGACGAGGTAGGAATCTGAGTATTAGAACGGCGAGGGTAACCTACAATATACTACTTAATAAATCCAGCCGAATGGTTTGCTATGGGAAATTCAAAATACCTTGACCCAGAGGTGGGATACGAATGGTGGCTTGGACCAAAACAGAGTTGACAGCAATCGCTTGTTGGATCGTATTATTATTCCCGTATATGTTCGTAATGTTTCTCGTGCTCTCTGAGGTCCTCTGCCTAAATAAGAGAAGAAGGAGTACTATTTGTGGGAGAACAAGAATTGAACGGAAATCAACCTCGATCTCTCCATTTCGTATATGAATACAACTGAAGCCGCTAACTGCAACAAGCAGAAATCCAATCGCTTGAATCCATATCTTTTCCCCTATAATATTCCCATTATCCACGGTAGAAGCGAAATTTAGCGGCGAATATAATTGAATACAATACTGGTCCGGGAAATTCCTCTGGGGCGGTTCTATTGTGAGGTCACTGATTTGATTGCAAAGTGCCTCTGAAGACTTCATTTTAGGAATGAGTAGTATCGATTAGTGAAGACGAGTTTTCAGGGCCCTTCAGGAGATAATTTCTCTTAACCCTGAGAAGTTGTTGGAGAACTAATGGCCGGGTTAGGTAATATTTTTAAACTTCAGATGATGATGATGATGGTCTAGTACTCTGTTAAGTAGCAAAGCAAAGATGAGGATATTTATGGTGGAATATAAATTAATGACGGTAGAGGCAAACTACTTCTAATACATACATGTCAACGCAAGTTCGAGACCAAGCCTATGACCATTGACCGGTACGTCAATTAGGCCCATGTAGCAGGATGTTAGATAGCCTCGGAAGGTAGAGTTACGCACATTTCGGGCAACTGGAAAGTCTGGACAACTCGGCATGGAGTCACACTTTACAATAACTCCTTAGCAATCTTTATGATTTTACCCTCATACCCATCTTATTCACATTTATTTTTACCATCTATTAGTGAGTCTTAGTGTCTTGGATCACCGTAACTTGCCTTTAAACCCAATAAATTCTTCCCCCTTAGATTCTTACATGTTCTCTTTGATTTAGATTATGCATACCAAGCACCTCGGTGGAAAGGTGATATTGTTAATCGTCTTTACGTCATCCGTCGCTTTCTGTTGGTCCGGGGTCTCCGAAACGGTTAGTTCCTGACCGGTTCCCGATAATCCTAGATCATAGGATCCGGGCCGATAGCCCCAATACGACATTAGCCGAACTCCCGAGCAAGCCATGAGGCTCATCCCAGTAGCATATAAGCGCCAACATTATTCACAGCCAAGTATGAACTATGCTGTTAGGTGTATCGGAAGCGCCAAATGCTACACCACTCCTCACTAAAACCAATCAGAAAATATATCACACAATGTTATCAGATATCATATTTCTACCACCCCCACCTTCCTGTCATCCGTTCAAGGATCCAAGGTGTACGACAGGCATATACTACACTTTACCTAATTTCGATTTATTCTTCCGAGGTAGCCAAAAAGCCCCAGCACTTGTTGTCTTTATATATCAGACAGATTTTCATGTAAAGCCTCACTCAAGACACGTAGCGAAACTTACCTCCTATAGTAGAAGGTTGTACTCTATTCATATCTTCAGTTCCTGAGGAGTGAAAATTTCATTGAATTCATCAAGGCAAGTAATAACCCCTAATAGATTGTCCTGTTATATATCTAGATGCCATGGACTAATTCGTATATTACCACAGACACGAGGTCGTCAAGACATCTATTTTTCGATAACAATGGCCTCAGAGAAACAAAGCCCACCACCCCCATATCTCGAGATTTCTAGTTCGGTATCACCGGGGAACAAGGCAGCAAACTACGGACACGACAATGCAGTAGCTCAGTCCGGAGAAGGACATTCGAGCGAAAGTCATGGGGACAGGAATTTAACAGGTCAAGCTGGGACAGATGGGCACTGGAACATAAATGAAGGGAATCGAAATCAAACATTGCAGATTTCGAGCGTCGTGGCCATCGTCATTATCACTGGTTTCTTGGCTGTGGCATATGTACTTGGGTCTTTACTCTTCTTGTTGTTTCACCTGTTCAAGGAAAAGCTCATGGCACATTGAAACGTTAGAGTATTGTGACTCAATAAATTTTATGAGATTGATACATAGCCCTGTATCTACTTCTGATGCATGAATTTGACATACTTCCTATGAAGAATAGAGAAGTCTAGGAGACGTAGAGGAATTAGGCCGATAACTCTCTTGGAACTCCATAGTAGAGCTCATCGGGCGGAAGATGGATATACTTCTGCCGGAGATTATTCTGCCAAGTGTTGATGCTAATTAACACCATTCCAGAGAGCCACGAGAGCAGTGTGAGGCTGTCAGAGAGGTTGAGCGTTTCTATATAGTACGGGGGTATTCTCATCAGAATGTAAGAGAACAGATGTCTTACCTCATGAGCCAGGGCTTTTTTTTTTTGCCCGAGTCAACAGTATTTTTCTACTTTTACTCATTGTCATGTCAAGATCGCACTTCAGTAGATACGCAGTTGGCAAGGTACCTGTTTGATTATAAGCACTGAAATTATGTGACATCGATCAATCCCGCCACTTCATCATCCTACTGGGTGGGAGCAGCGCTCACCCACACCCATGCCATATTCCACGCCCATTGCCAATAGTTTATATATTGCAATAAATGTGGCTGACCTTGGAGATGTAGCGCACATTCTCCGAGATCTCCTTCGTTGCATGTATTTCCGCTACAGTTCCCGGAATCATGCTTGTGACCAACACCAAATTGAGTGGATGTATGCCTGTTCATACCGGTTAGGCTCTCATTGTTCGCGCCGTTCTGACCTGTCCGATTTTTATGCCCGTCCGTCCTGGAAACGTTTTTAGCGCCAAATTGGGCTGTCCCGTTCTTGTTCCCCTCGACTCTGTTCTGCTGCTGTAAACCTTGCTGGGAGGTTCTGTTGAAATTTCCTTGATTGAAATTCCAGTGGCCACTCCCATGTTGAAATACAGTATTGTCATTGCCTATGGCTTGGGATGTATGTCCCTGGGCTTCATCTGAACTGCGATAATAGGCAATGATCTGGGTGAATGTTCTGAACATTTTTGCCAAATATATGTTGAGAGCAAAAGCTAATTGTTGGAAACCTATTCCACAGTAAGTTAGCCTCATGATAAGTAGGGAGCTATAATGATACTATACAGTAGCTTCCTAATAAGTTACTCTGCTGTAGTGGCTATTGGTATCAAGCTGTTTTTTCAGGTCGAGTTTCATAGGGGAATACTGTTCGTCGAGCTCCAAATTTTCACAGGGGCGAAAAATAATGAGATCTATCATGCTTCTTTATATATATTAGGGCCTTAAGTATTTGTTGGCTATTAGCCGTAACCACTATCTAGGAAGCAGACAAGAATAGGTTGCTGTACTGTGTATAAAGCATAGGTCCCAACAGTGTGACCTAAGGTGGCCCCTTTCTGCGATTATACCATGATTTGACGAGTAACTTGTGATCAGCCAGCATGTGATGGCGACCATATGCATGTAACTCCTATCACAATCCCCTAGCTGTACATACCATGGTGCGAATACACCGGTCCGGGTTCCCCGCGCTTCAGACCATGATATTTCAAATGCCTATGAAAACGAATGCGGGTATAGCTTAGAATTATTATGTTCAGGTATATGCTATTCCAAACAAGACCAACCTACCCTACAAGGCGTAATAAAGTGCATATGAAAAGAGGAGAAGGATAATAAGCAGAGGCGATAGACTAGCACAGCTTGAGAAAATGTTAGTTCTCGGCGGTATTAGGTAGAATATTTGACATGATCATGCAACAGGGTCGCTTTGCCCATTTCCCCTCTTTTTATGTGACTACTTTCTTAAAGCAACCAACAGTCAACTCAGCCACACTCGGTTCGTCTCTCGGGGTTTCTAAATGGTATAGGCATAGCCGATGCGCGGCCCGAACTAGTCGGTGCCAAGCGGACCTTTCCCGTCCCAACAGACATACTAACCAACACCCATACATCTTTTATAGAAATTTTTAGTAAGTAGATCATATCGTCATATACGTATCTAGTTGAATCAAAGGGGGTGTACAGAGCCATCAAGCGGGCCTAATGGTCATAGGCCCGCTACCTCCACTTCTGCGGTTTAATATCAGGTAGCCTTGTCACGAACACACGAATATACGTCCCAGATGCGGGCTGATACCTAGCAGTGCACCAGTCAAGAATATAACCCTGAATTCGATTTACAGCGCAAGTGGCTAATCCCCAAGGAATGTGAAACTCATAAACTGGTATTTCCGTTAAAAACAATCAGTTATGACCCGCTCTCACACTATTAATCATGACATATAACTTCGCCCAGATAGCCTGCAGAGCCTCTAAGTTTCCAACGGGAAAAATTCTCGTATTAACTATTAGCCTATCTACCTTCTCCCAAGCTCCCTCCTCAACCGCCCCGCGGTTGTAGTCGGCGGCGGCTCCGGCCACGACGACACCGCATCATCAACCTCCTCAAGGAACGTAGCTGCGTTATGGATGTTAGTCCCACCCAAGACGACTCTAATGCCGGGCGACGAAGCGTTGATGCTAGCGACCGTCTTAGCCTCCTCGTACGTCGCGCCACCAATCACAAACACTATGATATCCTGGGGCTTGTCCCGCGTCGTGCCGCCGCCCTCTACAAACGGGTACTGCTGCTCGCGGAGCCGGCCCTTAATTACATTCTGCAGCGTCGTCTCCAAGTGCGGCGAGTGCTGCGTGTACACGTTCTCAACGCCCTTTAGCCCCTTTATGGCCCGTGCGCCCGAGAAGATACCCCCTGACTCGAAGATATCCGCGATGCCGCCGGCTGCCTGGGACTGCTGTAGGGAGTGGCGGTAGATTAGTAACTTCGCTACTAGATCTGCCTGTCGCGCAGGTACACCACCGGCTGCTGTTAGCAAGTCTACTAGCATAGCTAGCGAATTTGATGGGTGCTTTTCATATCGTAGTGCATACAGCGCCACGAGTCCGACCTTGTTCTCGGGCGTTACGGACGGGGACTGTATTAACCTCTGGACGTTCTATATAAAGTTAGCCCCTTAAGCCTTTCTGTTAAGGAATTAGGTTATTATACCCTTAAGTCGGTAGCGTGATTGTCGTTACAAGCCAAGCTTTGCTCGACCTCGCTGACCTCGAGCAAATTCTCGGCGCCTACTCGTCGGCTAAGTTCCGAGACCAAGGTAACGTGCTTGCTAACGTTTCCGGAGAGTTTTCTGAATTCTGGGTACTCCTCGATGAATCGTTTCATATCCGTAATTGACTCAATGTTAGCGTTGTTCTTCGTCTTGGACTGGTACTGCTCCACGTAATCTTTGATGTTCCCGCCGAGGTCGCCAAAATTTAAGTACATATTCTTCTTGAAGAACGGATCTTGGTCTTGCGATAGTACTATCTCTTTAAGTTCTGGACGGACATCTGGGACCTCGTCCAGGGTAACCCGTCCGTTGTGAATCCCGAGCAGCTGGTGTACCATGGCCTGGTATGTCCATTGATTGAGTAGTGGCGTAGCAGGATCCTCTCTCCGGTCTAGAATAAGAAGTATCGGCGGCGTGTCTACTTTCCTAAAATCGAATAATTGCTCCTCCTGGGTGATGTGATATCTCACTTCGGTGGCTAGTTTCTTAGCCAG
The DNA here is from genome assembly GCF_022478755.1 of Daldinia loculata. Classification (NCBI taxonomy): domain Eukaryota; kingdom Fungi; phylum Ascomycota; class Sordariomycetes; order Xylariales; family Hypoxylaceae; genus Daldinia; species Daldinia loculata. Next base: position 170,710 of record NW_026054914.1, read on the forward strand.
CAAGCTATTCCTCTCATACCGGATGAGTGGCTTCTTCTTAAGCGACAGCAGGATAGCTATCAATCCGTCGGTAGTCCGCTGCAGCGAGTCGTGGTTCCATAAGTCCGGATTGCCGCTCCATATTCTCTGCTGTGGTAAGGTAAGATTGAGTGAAAACAGGTCTGGGTTGATAACGAGGTAATCGGCAAAGTGCTCTTGAACCTGCTTGACGACCTCGTGATCATCGGCTTCGGCCAATCTTTCTAATGACGACTTCTTCACGACGTTGCTGAAATACAAGTAGTATTCGCCGTACTTGGGGTCTCGTAGCTCATCAATTAGAAATTGGATGGAATCTGGGGATGGCCGGACAAAGCACAGACATCTCAAATGTCGCATCTTCTCTCGATTCTGGTTATCGAGTCGATCGGTAAGATAGACTTCATGATTAAGTAGAGACGATTGTGTAATGGCAGTAGAGACGATTGGTACTGTGTCCTTATCTAATAAGAGTATCTTCATCTTTGCGGATGGAGTCCCCGATGCGCTGTCCCCGGCCGATACCATCTTAGAGATGTAGCCGGAGACGGCTTGAACAACATCCATCTTGGTCGGCTCCGCAAGATGTTGCAATAGAAAGTATTCCTGAATCTAGGGTTATAGCAGAATTGATTTCAAATAAGAATCACATTTGCTTGCTCCTCAGTAAATGAATATGGTTGCAAGATCGCAAGGTTTCTAGTTGTCGCTTATAAGTTGTTGGTGGACGAATTAAAGGGAGGTTTAAGCTCATGCGGCTTAGAGGATAGATCGTCATTATAGCAGGGGTCTACTAGTGTGCGTTGTAAATGCCAAATGACGTTAACGTATCCGGTACTTGATTCCACTTATATATGCTTAGTAAATTGGAGTAGTGAGTACCTCCCCGATAAGATAAAGACTCAAGCTTATGCAGGACAGCTCTGAAAGCTGCTAGATTAGAAAAGTTTAAAGCTTCCATCCTCCCGCTTGAATCTCGCAATTGCTTCATTTTTAGATTGTTCAAGGTTTTTTGAAGTTTCTCTCTAGATGTCATAAGCCAAGATGGCTGCGGCTACGGACGTGTGTCCGATGAAGTCTGAACCGACGTAGGTGAACCTACTAATTTCCGATCGTTATTTATACTAGTTATATAATATGATAGTCTAACTTCATCACCTGGAAATAGCTTGTCGTTCACCCAAGGGCTCATCGTCGGCCAAATCTCCGTCGTACTCCTCCTAGCCGCATTTATAAAATTCTTTATATTCGGAGAAGCTCCATCGGCCGAAATAACGGCCTCCATGAGAGCTGCCGAACGTCGATCCCGTACCCTCGCCCACCGACAATCCATTCTTACTCTACGATCGACGACACCAACTACGGCGAGGCCATCCCTACCGCCAACGCTGAACAAGAAGAAATCGAGTATACTCCGGAGCCCGCCTACGCTTACGATAGGTTCCATATTAAATAAGACGTACTATAATGTCGATAGCCACCAGCCCGAGTCGCTGGATTGGTTTAATGTCCTTATCGCTCAAACAATCGCCCAGTTCCGCAGCGATGCCCAGCAGGACGACGCGATACTTACCTCCCTCACCAAGGCTCTCAACGGCACCTCGCGTCCGGGCTTTCTTGACGAGATCAAGGTCACCGAGTTGACCTTAGGCGAGGACTTCCCCATCTTTAGTAATTGCCGCATCATACCCGTAGACGAGGATGGTTTAAGCCTAAACACGGGCCCCAACGGGGAGAAGCGCTTCGATGCCAACAGTTCTCGGGCGAAGCGTGAGGGGTCGCGGCTGCAGGCCCGGATGGATGTCGACCTCAGCGACATGATTACACTAGCGCTCGAGACCAAGATCCTTCTCAACTATCCGAAGCGGCTAACAGCTGTATTGCCTGTCGCGCTCGCTGTCAGCGTTGTGCGCTTTAGCGGCACCCTAAGCATCTCTTTCATCCCGTCAAACCCCTCGCAGTCAACACCAACTATGATGGCATTCAGCTTCCTCGACGACTACCGCCTTGACTTCTCTGTGCGCAGCCTCGTAGGCAGCCGGTCGCGGCTACAGGACGTACCCAAGATTGCCCAGCTCGTCGAGTCTCGCTTACACCGTTGGTTCGATGAGCGTGCAGTTGAGCCCCGCTTCCAGGAAATCGCGCTGCCTAGTCTCTGGCCGCGCAAGAAGAACACGCGTGGCGGTGACGACCCTCTAGAGGCAGTCTCGACGGCGTCAAGCAGCATGGGCAAAGGCAAGGGCCGTGAAGTTGCCAAGGATGTCAGAGAGGAAGCCTTTAAAGAAGTTCAGGCTGAGGCCGCTGCAGGACAGAGACGTGAGCTGAGCCCACCTGATAGTCTGAGATACCGACGGGCTAGGGGTCGGGATGATGCCTCTAGTACAGGAGGATTTAGCATGCCGGGAAGTTTACCGGGAATGACACTTGATCTACCGACTTGATTCTAGCTAATCTTGCTGTTGCGGTTGTAAAATCGACGACATGGTCGAGATATCGTACCAAATATCAGGGCTCCACTCAAGCGACACCGGGCCGTGAGCTCATGGGAGGATGAGGCGACAGTACCCCGCAATCAAGGCAGTACGGTCAGATTGCAGTTATCTACTCCTTTGTCGCCTAGTGGGGCTGTCACCAAGTGCTGGGCAAACATTCCCTACGTGACCACTAGGAGGGGCGAAGCAAGCAGGCCGCTCGCCGAGTTAGGGGAGCCGTTAGGAAGCATCTTGTATGATTCAGCCATGTACGAAACGTAGAGAATGCGGGTTCAGTCCCATAATAGCTAGCTAGATAGCAGCGCTATGTATATCCCGTAAGCTACCAGTAGGTAGCTATACGTGTTGTATTAGATTGGTCGTTGCCAAATAGAGAAGCAACAATATCACGATGTATACCAGATATAATATACTTGAAGAAAAAACCAGTTTTTACAGTGTCCCTGAACCGGTTTGAGAAATATATGAACTTGACAAGTAGCACACTACCTAGAAGACTTCCATACTATCAGGCTTCAGCCAGGATTAGTTGCTAGATGGAAACTCTTACATTTTATATGATATTTAGCCCTGACGTATCTATCCTTCCGGAGAATAATGAATGTAAAATACCAACTACCTCTTGTAGACAAACGACCACCTACTCAGTTTAGATCTTCGACTATGCTCGCAAAGACCCGAACATAGACTAAACGAATTTGATCCAGATTGATATAATATATAAAGATAAGTGATTTGAATAGCTTCCAAACATACAACGTCGATATACGGGCCATGCTTAACTTACAAGAGAACAAGAGAGACTGCACTACCTCATAATTTTCCGATTACTAACTTCCTTATACTTGCCATTGCTCAGTCATAATTATAAGTCTTAAGTCCTTAGCAGGTAAATACCCGTATCAAACTAATATCTACATCTATAATAAGTCAATTTTATATAAAATAAAAGGCCGTTAAATCCAAGTTCAACGATTTTAGGACCATTTGTATTTTACAAGTTGATTTCAATTACCTCCATGTCAATTATATAAAACATATTTATCAATGCCGGAAATATTCACGCTTAGCCTAGAAGTAGATAGGTTTATAAACAAGTTTATTACTGACTTAGGAACTTAAATATGCAAAAAAGAGTTATAGGGTTAAAGGCTGGGGAGACTTTAATCATTTGATAATCCAGCTAGTAATTCGAGTATAGATTTGGTAGCAATGCCCTTTGCATGTCATCACAAGTACAAGTAGTTATCACTTATAACTAGTTGTTATATGTCTCTAGTTACCAAACTTAGCAAGCTGTAAAACTACGTCTTGCTACGTGGTAAACTAGGTGGTTTGAATCTGGGATTAGAATCGAGGGTGATAGCTTCGAGATGGGCTAAGTTTTAAGGATGTCGTTTGGTATAGATCATATTAGCGATCTCTTTGTGGTATGGAGAGTACCACGATATAGACAGAAAAGAAACCGAATATTTATGAATATTTATTTCATTATGATATCATTGTAATATTGCAAACTACTTAGCCACACTATTACTATATAAACAGTGTCACCTAGAATAGTTTGGTATCTGTATCATATACTCATTAAGATTCATCAGACTACAAAACTATCTAGCCATTATCATATATCAACGGAGACCAAAGCATTAGTACTCTCCGTGAGCAAGCCCAGGTTTCTATACCACCCCACTGCGCCAGCAACTAGAACTATATAGTAAACTACGGTCCACATAACATAAGGTCGATACGACTGCCCTCTCTCATCAATGACGACAGCAGGATAGACACGGCCCCAGACGCGAGGCAGACCCATGCAATTACAAAAAGCGTGGACTACGAAAACGGCTATTAGGCTACCGGAGCGCAGGAACAGAAACGTGGCATAAGCACCAAATAGTGTTGTGTAGCCGAGCTGCATTAAGGAACGCAAAAGCCCAAACATCACAGGTACTTGCGGATGCGTGATGCGAAATTCATAGAAGTGATGGAGATGCGCGAGCCCGAAGACTAGTGGCGAGAGGAAGACGGTGGTAGTCACAGAGGTCTGCGCCGCGAGCATAAGCGGCACGGAGGCTGAGCGGAAGAGAGCTTCTTCTGTGAAGGGGCCCTGCGATTGTTAGAATTTGCTTATTTGGAGCTTTCTAAACAATAAATAGGTGATGAACGGGATTGAATCAGAGTTGCACAGAGTGCTATTGTATTGTCCTCACTGACAGGTCTTGAGTCTGCTCAGAAACACGGACCAATGTTTCTCATCATGATGTAAGGGAATGTGGTTTGGCTAACTCGGTATTGTAGCCTTTGGATTGTATGAGACAAGATATATATGAAACTTACCGCTACGATGTTACGCCAGGTCGTCAACTCACCGAAGAGATCAGATAACGGCTGTAAAGATAACCAACCTCGCCATCCTTCGTCGACAACGAGACGTTCGTACAATGGTCCAGCGAAGAGGATAGCGGTGAGCAGGAGGCACTTCGCCGTCTCCACGAGGCCGAGGGGCCAGTAACCTAGCGTATGCAGGGCCTCGGCTGTCGTAGCCTGACCCTGCGACGTTAGGATCACAAAGGTAATGATAGAGCACGCGATGCAGGTCAGTGAGACCGAGGCTATCCGCGCGCGGATCACAGACGGCGCGTCCCGCGATAGAGTACGAGATGGCCTGGTAGTGGGTGAAAGGTAAAATGGTACCACGTAGATGAGCGTGTAAATTACCTAGCTACCAGTCAATACCTCAAGTGCTTCTTTTTCTGCCCGATGCTAAACGCTCGTGGGAGAGCTGCGTCTAGCCGCATGCACAGTTGGGGACTTACGAGTAGGAAGACCGCGGTTCCGGTGCTGATTGGTGGTGGTTTTGCTGGCGCGGCTAAGTTAGAGAAATGTAGTCGGTAATATGGATTAGGTGGTACTTACGTTGTTCCTTAGCGAAGTAACGGGTTATGAAATTTGGTATCGAAGGCATCTTTGACTGGATACTGGTTTTGTACCAGTGTTTTACCTGTAACCTATTCGGAGTAGCTAGAATGACGTTTGTGAAACCAATGAGAAGCTCAAGATTAGATGACAAGAAAAACGACTCCGAGGTCTGCAAAGCTGACAAAGCTTTCGACTATTCTTGCTTGTTCTTTTACTCTTCGATAGCTTTAACTATGTCTTAGACAAGCCTTCAAGCATAAATTGAGATTCCCGTAAACACAAGGATGAATGAATCGTCGGGTCGCATGAAAGAAATGATCATGCTCGATCGGATTATGCCTTAAAGAGTGGGTGAAGGTGTGGCACGCAGGAGATTGACTCTGCCTTAACCCCTTGACCTGGTCGAATTCTCCGACTGCCGACTGAAGAAAAACTTACGACAGCTCAAAAGTCAAAGTCCACGTGAAACGACGACATAGTTCGTTGTAATATCCGATCTTCTGCAGGAAATGAAACCGAGATTGGGTAAATGCTCGTTTACCTTATGCCATGAGAAAATATACGGCTGGTTGAGCTGCTTCCTCGGCACCTGTTGGCGCTTCAACCTGCAGGAAGCGTCTCGTCGACCTACGAGATGGTAGTGTAAGCGCGAGCGGCTCTTGAATCCCGTTAAGCCATGGGTTTCAACGGGTTTGAAGACAAGACAGACGCCGTATCAAGGCTGCAGGAGGTCGTCCTTATATGGATGAGAGGGAGAGAATCTCTGAAAATCTACTGCATGTTCGACGTGTGCATACATATTTGTTTGACCCTCTAAGAAAAAATGGGAGCTAGTAAAAAAATTTCAATTCAGGTACGTATGTAGTGTACATCACATCACGTACCTAGCTCAATGGAGTAGCTAGGGGGTCCCTAGTTGGCTAGCTGCTAGCAGCCTCAGTCCACTTATTAGCCCCGTCAATTGGATCATACAGTATATATAGCGTCGTATAGCACTGTCACGCACGGTCTTTCAGGAGCTCTCCTGTGGAGATAAGACGCAATACCTAGGTACATACATAGATACATCGTATCAGTGGCTTGCAAGGACGATTCGTGGCTCCAGTAAGCATCCAGTTTACGAATTAAACGTCGCATCGCTGCTATGTATCTCTTTCATTAGTCGCTTGAATTCTAGAATGGTCGGCAGATGACCGAATACTAAAATAACCCTTTTCAGCGACGAATGGGCTATTAAAGGGAAAACACGAAATGCACGCGCTTATCAGTTATTTCGCGCCAGCCTTTTTTTAATAGGCGGGATACGAAATGCAGAGTACCTAAGTACTACATAAATCGTACCAGTAAGATGGGGCTACATGGACAAATGAAAGGACTTGAACCGGAAGTTGGAATAATGTGGTCTGCAGGTTCCGTTGCTAAGCCACGTTCTTCTTTCTTTCTGGCAGTTCTGGCCCATGCTTAAGGTTCTGTTTCCTTTTTAGCATTAGACCAAAGCTCCTTAGCCGTCGGAATTTTCAGTTGGGTCCTTGATCTTTGGTTTTACTAGGATTCCAACCCCAGACTAACCAGATCTCGGCCAATTGCACCTTGCTATGGCCAACGTCTAATTTACCATGTACACAATCTCTTCACCGATCTTTTCCCCTTGCTCAAAATTATTGACCTTAGCTGTTTCGTACCTATGCTGCTATGCTGCTATGTTGGTATGGTAACAAGTGTCTCTGTCTCTGTCGGGTCAGTATGGCCACGATGCGACCAAGATGTCGAAGAAGAGAGAAAAGAAAACTTCCGCCTGGATGGGAGAGTATTATGGCGGGCGTCTTCTGAGACGATGCTAACTTCTTGGTTAGATTTTAGTGACGAATGGCTGGCTGACGGTTTGCAGATGATGGGTTGTAGTCCCCGGCCTCCGCAGTAGCCTTCAGACTGCAACTGTGGTAGGCTTTCTCGACCGCTTTTGTCCACAATTCTTTTTAACCTCATTTCAACCTACATCTAGACATGCATACGTACTGTACAAAAATGCTGCAGGCGGATGGATCCTAGCTCCGCCGTTGGGCAACGGGCACGGGATTGTACTGGACGACAAAGAAGCACCAGAGACCTTAGTGGCATCACACATCGCTATTGTCTCTCTGGCAGTCTGGTAGCATCTCCTTATCATTTTCCATCGTAAGAATGGAATCTCAAGATGTATGTACACATTAGTGTACGCGGTGAGATGCCAAGCGATGCGGTACATGTGCGACTCCTTGTCCATGTCAGCCTTTTTCCCTAGGCCGGTTTTAGTACTAGGGCTCCGTGAAGCTTCTCCTTGGTCTTGGTCTTCTCCAGCGCTCCCTTCGGCTTCTATGCCCGCGCTGGCTCGATGGAACCCTGGACGCTCCCTTTCGGCTGCATTGCATAGCTTTCTAGGTAATATGCAGCCGCCTTTAGATAGATGACTCCAGCCGCTAGCCAATCGATCGTCTACTCGGCACTCCGGGGCACCTTTCAAGAAATAATACCTCTTCTTGCCCGTCTTCTGACAGCTTCGCTGCTTTTTGTCATCCCGATCTCGTTTCTTCCCCGCGGATGCGTGTGTGTGTGTGGTCTGTATGTAGTGTAGGAATTATCTTTTGGGCCTCTCTTTGACGACCCGTCCCACTCCTTTCTATTATTATTCCTCTAAAGATCCAAACTAAAGCTTGTCTATGTGACGCTTGTCCACAACGTCCTTGCCTGGATTCTTTGTTACGCTATCTTCATAGCGATATAATATTTCTACGAACTTCACGTCTCTCTTTGACATCCTTGGCTACTCTTTAGTCCCTCGGTTTTCTTTATATTTTATTTATTAATGTCCTACACTGCTCGCCCGTCTTTAACCACGATCTCCGTACCGCTCGGAAAATACACTCGCTATTCCACTCGCTTACATAGTATACACTACTCGAAACGAAGTTTTACGTCGAAATATACGTCGCCTGTTCCCGGATCTGCATATAGCATCACCGTTTACGTAAATCGTTATGGCCTTTGTCGAAACACTTTTATAGCCGCTGGACTTAGGTAATTTTTGATTTCTCGCGACTATTTCCCGCATCGTCGGGCCACGCCCGTAATTGAGGATGTCTTCGACTTCGTCATCGTCAACCCGGTTGCCGAGGACGCCGTTGCACGAGAGGTCGGACTCGGAAAACAACAATCTGCAAATTCGCATGGTCCCTTACTCGCCGCCTAGGCCTCTCGATGAAGAAGATAGTAGCAGGTTGTCTCACGCAGACGAACAAGTTGGGGAAGAAGAAGATGACGATGTTCAGAGCACAACCGACTCGGCAACTATCGCAACACCAAGAACGCCGAAAGCCACGATCCATAGGAGGCAAGGTCATGGCGCCGATTCACCACGTTCGCCATCATTTTCGACACCTATCTCACCATTAGCTGGGATCATGGGTAGCGATGTTTCAGGGTCGAAACTCGCTTCTGGCTCAGGTGGTGTTGAACACACTGCCCCACAAACCCCTGTCATTAATAGGGCTTCATATGGAAGCAATATTAGACGTATTAATCCCCAATCGCAGCCATCACCATCGCGCCACGATGACGGACCTTCGAGGCCACGGAGAGGAACGGTATCTAGACGAGAAAATTACATCAGCGTACACTCAGACAAGACTTTTTCAATCGTACTCAAGTCGACAAACCCGAACCTACGCCATTCAGACAGGTCGGGATCGACTGTAAAATCGCCTCCGCTCTCTAACGTCTCTACCAACGTCTCTACTATCAGCTCGCATGAAGAAAGCTCGTTTGACGCATCTACCGAAGATCGTCACGGCTCTCCATTGAGCTCTGCGCTCGAGCGCAGCATCTCGCCTAATACATCAGGCTCCCCCTCCACAATCACAGCGTTACCGGAAGAACTGGTCGAACCTTCGCCCTGGAATTACCGCATGGTTGGTGGCTTGCGTAAAGTTCCAATTACTTCCGATCCCAAAGGCAAGGGCAAGCAGAGAGAACTTTCGGAATCTCCCTTACCACCATTACCGGTAACGACCACCCCGTCGCCGGAACCTTCGTCTCCGCTCGCGACGAAGCAATCATTTAATTCCGAACAGACCGCCTCGACGATCGAAGAGACCACGAACTACAAAGTTGTAGGTCGTAGTTCTCCGCCGCTACCAGACACGGCAAGCGTCGAAGTCCCGTCTTCATCTAGTAGTGCGAACTACAAAATTCTCGGGCAATCATCCCCGGCCCGGACTCTTGCCTCGACCGTTGGCCCTGCAATCGCTGACACTCCAGGAAGCAAGAACTACATCGTTTACGACGCCTCCTCATTATCATCGTCGAGTACCCCTTTCCGCGGACACCGTTACCATCGTTCCGACGACAGCTCCCAACGCAAAGTGCGCGAGAGGTATTCGCAAGAAAGCCTCCTCGTGCCTCCGCTTAGACCGCACAAACGATCGTCATCTGAAAGCATCGGCTATTACAAGCAGCAGTCGGGAGAAAATCTTCGGGGTCGAGCAAACTCGTTCTCGTCTCTTTCGAGTATAGTTAGCCACGATACTGGGTCCCTTTTCACTGGTTCCACCCCGAACGTCGTTCTTTTACACCACACGCCTTCCGCCTCGTCTATCCCGCAACCTACATGGGCAGAATCGTCGAGTGCGGCGCAACAGAGAGCACAGATGGATACGCATCAATGGAGCTCACAGCTCTCGACTGTGATGTCTGAGTACGAGGGTAGCAATCCTGGCTCTCGTGGCGCTTCTGCCGGTTCTATGGCGGATCGGGTCAGCAGTCTTCTCGGAAGCAGGGACAGCAGGCATATGCGCAGTATTTCGTCGTCGCTAGTTCTAGATAACTTGGAAACCCGATTGTCGCATTCGAGGTCGCATTCCCAAAGCGATTCCTTAGATCGCCTGGGACCTGTTCATTCGAGAGGAAGAGAACTACCCACTTCGTCGCCTCGGACGATTCGAGACCACGATGAGCACGGCGACGGATTAGCAGATCTCCAGCATCTCCAACACAGATCGTCCCGAACTCGTCTCGGCTTCTCTAGACAAGCTTCGGATAGAAGTCTCCGCTCCAGCGTGAGCTCGCGTGCCGGAAGTTTAGTGGCCTCCTCTTTCCCATCTTGGGCAAGGTAAGATATTCAAGTAAAAGACTAAAAAGACTGTCATTACTAATAACTATTCTAGGCTCTACTACAGTAGTCCAGACAGACGTTGGCTCGCGCCGCTTTCCAGGTCACCTTCCGATGTTAGCGATGCCCCGACGAGTCCCTGGATAGGTGGTGGATCGCCATCTCATGACCAGTACGCCCAGCCTATTTACAACCCACGTCGTCGACCGAGGGATGTATCCGATCCCCGGAGCCAGCAAACGGAAGATTCGATGGAGATCGCACCGGTTGAAGCCGGCGACATACGACGAGCTCCCAAGAAGAAGTCCTCGAGCCTGTGGTCGCCACATCTTCGCCAAGATACCCGCGCTAGTAATTTTAGCATGTGGAATACGCCCTCCATCACCTGGTCTGCCGACAGCGGCATGTTTGGGAAGCGCAATCTCCAAGTAGCTCTCTTCGTAATGGGATTTCTATTTCCCTTTGGTAAGTAAATTTTATACAGGTGGATTTTGCAATTGCTGACTTGGGATAATAGCTTGGATGATTGCAGCTTTCTTACCGCTTCCCCCAAAGCCAACGCTCGCCATGGAAGAGCGTGCTTATAGTACGACTCAGTTTCCTGCTTCGGACCAGGCGGAACCTCCCCAAGGACGAGTTGTTCTTAACGACGACGCCCGATACCAGAGCGCGCGATGGTGGAGAAACATAAATCGTTTCATGGCCGTCGCGGGACTCATAATTGTCGGTGCGGTTATCGCTCTCGTCGTGGTGGGCGTTCGGGAAAAATGGGGCCGATCATGACAACGACTCCTACACGCTCAACCCATAACTTACAACCCCGATATCTTTCTCTATTTTTTATCCTCGAAACGACGAACTATGATCCTTTTTTACGTAATATGTAATCACGATCTCACGAGCCATGCGGCTGCACATAACCACCCATCTTAAGACGATTCCGGAATAACACCCGATATCATCATTCTCACCATCTTTTTATATTCTCCGCCGCCACATATTCGTCCGTCTTCGCACTTTCTTCTTCACGCTTTTTCAATTTTACGAATTTTGTATACCTTACGATGAACTCTTAACGATATTTCCCTTCGATCGAAAACCCCCTTTTTTATATTTTAACTTGTACTTTTTGTAGAAAAATTAGACGGGAGCAAACGGGACATGATACCCTTGAACCAAATTGTTTGCTTTGGAGTCGGGTCGTACGGAGTGTCTGGAGAATGAGACAGCCTCCTCTGGTACGCGTTTTATTTGCTTTCTTGTCGGCGCGGTTGCTTGGCCGTTTGGCTAGCTAGCTACTGAGGTAGTTTTGGGGTTGGGAGTTGGTACGAGGGATGAGGGAAATGAGGGTTTTACTTCTTGCTGAGGGAGGCGTTTGTCATGGGTTGATATGAGACGAGGAGGAAGAAAAAGTTTATAACGGTCTGCGGAATGGAGAAGGAGCAAGATTCGCAGATGAGTTAGGTTACGTTACGTTATGTTACGTTCGCGCCGGGTATCTACAAATACCCGAGCATTTCGAGTAGGGAAGGGAAGGGAACTCACTAGGTACTGAAAAGGTTCAGATTCGATGCCGTTACGGATATCTGCGTTATAATGTCTTTCACGCCTGGTTTTATTTTTTTAAAGCTAGATAGTTGTAGACGGAGACGTACGAAATCACGCCCGCGATGACGAGATCTTACGAATTGAAAAGTCATTTTTGAGAACTGTATCATTCTTCTGCTTATGCTTTTGAAATTGTGATTAAGTTATAGTGAATTTATATATAACTATTGTATATAAAACTATGGTGATGGTAAATTACTGGTATTGCATTATGTATAAATGTCTATCTACATCTTCCTCTTTCTCATGTTCAACTATAGTCTTTCGCTAGAGATATTGCTGATGCTCTCATTCTATCTCGTCTCATCGCATCCTTTCATCCGTTGCGCGACATACTTCCCACTTCACATGAGCTGATCATTAGTATGCCGGCCTGCTTCCGGACTCCTTAGTAGCCAAACAAGGATTATAGACCGCCAAACTTGATCATGCCACTTGAATTCCACTCTTACTACATAGTACCATGGTTGATATCTCCATTAGCCTCGAACCCACTCCACACCCGACCATTGATCGATCTCGGCATTAAATTTCTCGGGGAGTCGACCGTAAGAATAAATCACAATTCCTTCTTCCCCTCGCGACTCCTGTTCTGATCTGTCTTTCCATCAACATCTTTCCTCACCCTCTCCACCTCCTCTCGCAACTCCTGCAACGCCTCATCAATATCCTTACCCGGATCCGCACTAAGGCCCAGTACCGGGCCGGCCGAACTATCTGCGCTTGCGGAGCGGGACGTCTTACCGCTGCTGGTGCCGCGGCCGCGCGTGCGTTCCTCCAGCATTCGGCGGAGCTGAGATTTAGCTGGAGATGCGAAGAACGCTAAGCTAGCGCCCGTGGTGATTATTGCATAGAAGTACACGCGGCTCCAGGCGCGGAGGGAGTCGTCTAAGCGTAGGAGGATGAAGGGGGATACTGCGAACGAGAAGGTTGTTTGTGTCGCTATCCACGACACTATGTCGTAGTATTTTTTGCTGGGAAGTGGCTTCTGCGTGGCTGGGTCAAGGAAGAAAGGTCGTAGGTAGCGGCGATAGTCTAAAAGGCTTTATTAGTCGAATTTTCTAGGGGGAGAGAATAGGAAAGGGAGATCAAATTAAGAATAAAAATGTGACGTACTCTTTGCGGCTGTCTGGATGAAGCTAGCAAGGACAAATGAGAGGTAGTACCCTGGGTAAAAACCGTGCCAGAACGCACTGGTCACAAAAGTGGCCATGCTGGCGCGGAAGCCTGGTTTCTTATTTCGCGGTGTTACGCGGAGGTAGACGTAGTAACGTAACCACTTGTTAGTGTTCATATTCCAGTTCTCAAGATAGGCGCGGCTGTTTTGTGCCAACTCTACACCCCACGGGTTGATATTCTGTAGTCGGTTCCATGAGACTTTACCCGTCACGGGATCTACGCCATTGAAACCCAGGCCGGCCAAAATACACGAACCCTCTGCCAGGGACCACACGCCGTAGTACTTACAGCGGGCGGTGAAGCCTACCATATGCATAATCAAAACGCGGCGTAGGAAGCCTGCTGCAGGAGAGCGGTCCTTGAGGAGGGCTTCAGGGCCGTACCATTTGCTCAAGTTCAAGAAGATCCAAATCCACCCGAGACCGCTCGCCAATTTCAACATGGCGGGCGTACCACTCCTTGGAATCTTGCGCTTCTTCCTGGTGGGTGGCTTCTTGGCGGGGTCGATAGTGGCCGGGACGTCAAACATAGAACAGTCGATCCAGGCGCGGTACTCGTTATAATCGAAGGCCGGACCAGTCAAGAGTCCCGGGAAAAACAACACATATCCGGCATAGTCTAGTAGGCTGGGAAGCTTAACTATTCTTCTGCTCTTCTGAAAGTCGCTGAGCTGGTCCTCGGGTAGGGTGCCGTCCGCCACGTTCCAAGCGAAAGCAGATAACTTTATAACAAGTACCATTTGCGCACCGGTAATGTCAACTCCGGAAGGGTTACCATCGAACTGGCGACTGAGCTGGTTTACAGCCATGTGGCCCATGAGGAACACGAAGGCCATCCATGGCATGTAGGCGGACGTTCGTAAGTAATAGGTGAGGCCATATGTGACGGCGGATGAGATGAAGAGGGTTCGAACGCCGACCCATAGCGAGAATAGGCCTACGAGATAGAACAGCCCTCCGCTATTCACTAATAAGCAACTGATTTCTTTACGGCTCTGTTACGAGGCAGCGCACGATCGGGGAAGTGTTCGTACCCTATATTAAATAGATTCTTGTATTCGGGGCGAGCATCTGGCACACGCTTCAAGAGGCCAGCAAGCGGGTAAGAGGCGAGGAGGGAGAATATGAGTTTGACTATATATTCACCAATCTTAGCAACCTGTGAATAGAAGATAGACATCAAGTCGGGCGGGTATAACCTACGCTCATCAGGAGAAGCCCCCACCACTCCAGACAACCACTCGAACGCTACATAAAAGTCAGCGCGATTGATCTCCCAAGAGCAACAATACCTAGGTAGCCATACGTATATTAATGTAAGGAAGCATCCTGTATGTACGCAATCTGTCTATCTCGATAATCGATCATAACTCCAGGATATCGAGTACGGGGTAGAGTCTGGTCTTGAAGAACGGAGGACAGGTAGGAATAGAGTCGGAATTGGAAACGAGAAGCAAACTATGCTACGTGCGTAACGGCTACAGACATAATACTGTAGACCTGTAATAAGCTCAGCTTAAGTGCCGGACGAGTGAAGTTAAAAAGAGAGTCCCACAACTATAACCGGACACTTGGAAAATACAAGGTTTTGAATGGGTCGCAGGTTTGCGATTTTGCAAGTTGCAAGTTTGGAAGCTTTGTTCAACTAAGCTAAGAAAGCTAAGAACCCTGAAAATGTTTAGGTGGAAGGTGGGCAGCGTGGTGATGTCACCCGCCAAAATCACATGAGTGGGTCCCCTCGGCCATGTGCCAGTTGGCGCTGGTGCATGTGCTAGCTTCACTGGCTGTAGCTATTCCCAACCTTGACTTATATAAGTGGACAATTATACGCCCCAATAGTCTCAACGCTCAATCGAATGTTGCCTACTACTTTAGTAACCCCCTTTTTATCCTAAGAGAATTGGTTCTCATTTATATTATTCATATTTATATCTAGGTACCTAGTTAGCTAGGCAGCAATATCGTTATAACGTTGTTCTTGACCTACATATAAACATCATCAAGATGAGGCGTAGGTCCGAGTCTTTTGTTTAATAGTAATCTTCACTCATAAGTCATACCCATCTCTTCAACTCCTACCTGCAAGCCACACTCCCCCCCTTAAATTCTCTGCAATGCTCTCTCTTAACCATCCCTCTCCGCTCCAACTGAGTTCTTTCTTCTCATTACTGCTATCCTTTACGTTGTCCTCCTTCGCTCTCTCTTCAGCTTGTGTTCTCCTAGCTCTCCATTCGAACCACTCAAATAGCCCCTTTAAGCCCAGTAGGTCATCTCTGTTCCCGCTAGAGATCACGTCCTCTAGAACTAGGCGGGCGTCAACTGCGGTGACAGCACTATTGCTCACGTCGGGACCACCCACACCGCGGTCGAGCACGATGCCGCGCTCCGCGTGCGTAAGTTTTCGTAATCCTGGCACTGTGTCGAATAACCACTCGAGAGGTTGAGACGCCGCGTCTGTAGATAGAGGGCCGCCAAGCCCTCCTTGGCGTCCGAGCGCGAGCATAGTCGTTGCAAACGGGCTGTCACTAACGGGCCGCCTACGGAGGTATAGCGCCTGTGAACACTTGAATGCTTCGGCGTATTCTGGGTGCGCCTCGAAGTTTAGCTCGAGGTTCCAGAAGTCGGGCGATATGGTTCGGACCCTTTGCACATCGCTGAGCGGAGGTAACAAGCATGGTGTCATGCGCACTTCTTCCTCCGTCGAATTCTCCAGACGTATGGCAATTGGAACACCGACAGGCGCGTTCGTGGAAACGTCCTTTGTGACAAGGCACCTAGGATCGGTAGCCAATACCCAGAGATGCCGGAACGCTTGTAGGTGGCTCTTGTTATCTTGCACTGAATCCGGGAAGACGGGATAGAATGCAACAAGCAGCGAAGCGATGGCTAAGTTTGACGTGTTAAATGTCTGTGTACCACAGCCAAGCGATAGCGCGCCCATAGCCATATGTGTCGCCATGTGTGAACCATAGGTTGTATCTGGGTCGTTACGGCCATGGAGTGAGCGTAAGTAGCGAAGGACTTCTAAGTCGCACGTGCCGGCCATAACAGTTGCACATGAGAGCGCAACTATGTCGAGGCACATGCGTGCCGTTACTTGCACAATTCTTTCGTCGAAGCTGGCTTTCGGGCTGGGATGACGGCACTGGCTATAGTATCTGCGAATGTAGGAGAGTAGAAGGTCGCGGACTTTCAGATTTCCCGATCCAGCAAACCGCAGCGCTATGGAGAAGCAAAGGCCAGCTAATATTGTGAGGAATGGTAAGTGTGTCGAGTTAAGCGGTCCGCGGGACGGATGATCTGAGGGGTATTGGGGTGGCTGTAATCTGGAATGGTATTGCCGTGGAATATTCTTACGGACCCAGTCCTGTGTCGGCTCGATCTCTGACCACAGGATAAGGTGTTTAGCAACCGTACGCAGTAATAGAATGTCGGGGCGGATATAGTCAAACTGTAAAGATGCGTCAGGGACGTCAATCTTCCTAGCTACTATATGGTCTTCTGACTTCATATAAATGAGCGCGATAGCTACGACGGCAGCGGCGGTGGATCTATCCAAAATATGCACATTCTCAGCCTTCTTCGTAGCTGAAGCTAGAGTTAGCAATTTTTCGGTGATGCGCATGTCATGGAGACCCTTTAAGTCCGTCCCTTTTCCTAAGTTGATAAAACCGAGTGCGAAACCTGCAGCTAGCCTGTAGCATTCAGTACGTAACGGTTCTTCATCATCTTCAGATTCGATGTGTTCAATTTCGGACATCATGATTTCGCTCATGCGCCGATGTTGGCTATTGCAATAAAGCAAGCCGATCCCCATGATTCCCGTTGTTTGCGTTAGAGGAGATAGATTCAACTCAGCAGCCCCCCGCGGGAGCATCCTCGTAACGTGGACGGACAATAGACGGGTGATGAGGGAGTCCATGGTTCCAATATAAGATGCGGCCAAGCCCAAGAGTAAGCCTATAGACGTCATGGTATGCTTCGGTGTTAGATATTTGAAAGCAACCCATTTAGCTACACCTTTAAGATGCCCATTAAGACCTAATGCCAAAAGAAACCCGGCGTGCCTGTTACTCAAATCATTGCCGGGCTTGTTGTACAGAATCCATGAAGTGTCTATCCCCTTTGCCTGACGAGAGATGGATAGCCCGCCAGCAACACCAGAATGGAAGAAAGCCCACGCGATTCTCTCTTCTGTAAAGAGCGACTTATCAACACCTACCGTCACATTATTTGGCTGAACAGTGCAATTCAGAACAAAGCCATTGATGTGGAACTTTTGAGTTAGGAGAGGGAAGCGAAGTCCATAATTCATCAGACCACGGCCAGCTGGTATGGACAAAGTATTATTGGCGAGTCTCGTTACCATATCCTTTTGCTGCTCGAGATAGTAAGCTTCCGTCCATTCGGGTAGCGGATCTAGACGCATGATTCGCGGTTTTGTTGTGTTTAACATCGATTTAGTTTCGTCAAGACGTCGGTCATCCTTGAAGATGGCACGGATCACCGCCTGCTTATCGCTCTCTGCGATATCATCTGATGGAGCATCACTAAAATCCATAACGTTCTGGCAGAGAGAATTGAAATCCCACGAAGCAACATGAGTTGGTGCCTAAATAATGTCAATATGGTAAATCGTGGCAGCTGATTAGAAAGACTCACAAGGACGCTAGTTGAACGGATGTGAAGGTTATTCGACTGCGTTAGCACTGAGCCGACGTCGCCTCTGTTGACTAAATCAAGCATCCCCTTAGACCACTTTGACGGAGGAGCCGGTTGGCATTGAGCGATTGCATCTTGGAGGGGGACAAGGACGTGTTCTGGTAATGACTCCAAAATCGTTGGTGTGATACCGCTTTGGTGCATAGCTTCGACGAAATCCGCTGGTGATCTCCTTCGAAGAGAGAGGGTCTTAAAGAGATCTTCAAACATTTTCGTACGAGGAATTACCGAGTAAATCATGGTCGATCTTATCGGTGGCACGAACGCTGACGGGTTTGGTTGTGGTGACAAATTCGTTCGGATCCAGTCAGAAACGTTCCAGTAGGCTGGCTCTGGGGGTTTAAGTGATACAGAAATGTTCATAGACCCTAGCTGTTGCTCGGGCCAGTCCAGGGGCATTTCGAGTTCATAAGCATTTATCCATTCAAACCACTTCAAGCAACGAGCAACTTGGAGCAACACAGCTCGTAGGTTAATCGAGCCTGGTGATAGTAGGTGGCGAGATGCAATGTCAAGTTTTTGTTCTTCTAGCAAAAGATGCAACGCAAGAAATATATCTTGAGCATACCGTGTCCTACTTAAGTAGTCATGACTAGCGGAAGTTGGAAGATATCCGTCTTGACCGCAAGCAGCGTCTCCGCTGCTGGAGGACAAATACGCCAAAGCGTACTTTGTATGCGCAGAGAGAAAATCCGTGCTATCTCGCTCAGAGCTAGGTCTGAATAGCGGTGGGGAGGAATCGTCTTCTTCCATCATCCACTGCCATGCTTTGTTCTCGATCCAGGACGGATGTGTCAATGATCCTGGTGTTTCATACCCGTTCATCGCGTCCCAGTCGCCGAGATCGATCTGTGCTCCGCTACTTGACCTTAAGTAACCTCTAGATCTTCTCCGAGGTGTATTATCAGCTGGTAACGTAGCCTCGTCGAAATCAAGCGCAAGAAATATAGAAAATATTTGGATAACAACAGCCGACCATTCAATATCGGTAACCTCGGTGTCTTGTTGCCGAAGCCATGCAATAATCTCCCACCAGTTAGACACCAATCGTTCACCGGAAGAGGTTGGAAGAGCTGTTCGTAAGGCCTTCAAGACTTTCGAAACTCGCGGAGATGTGGGTTGGAGTTGAATACGTATTTGGTGATACTGCTGGGTATCTTCGTCCAGAACGTCTACAACACCACGTAGTTCGGGGTGCCTTAGACCGGCAATCTCTCCGATCGCGGGAGTTACAGCTCTACTAATGCCGACATCCCGGTTGACAAGACTGCCGTGGTAATCAAGACTGCGTAAATTTGCAAGTGATAGCTTCGACGGGAGGTTCACGGACGTCATCTGCGTCCATGGTGCTTGAATACTAAGCTCACGCTGACCTTCAGTAGATTGTGATAATACGAGGATCATTGAAAGTTCGCCGTCGACGATTTTGCACGAGTCTATGACGTTTTGCGCCTTCCTAAGTTGTCCGAAAGTTACGACCGTTTTATCGGGTCCGGGGGAGGACACTGAATTAGAGCTGCTTGATTGTAGGTGAAGTGTTAGCAGCTGTAAGCGTTTCTCCATCGGGTCTTGAATCCCGACTAAGACTTGCTGACGATTGTGTCCATCATCTATAGATTCTGGACCGATAAGACAGAAGACTTTACATTGTGTTCTGGCCGGCTGTTTGGAGAGCGAGTACCGGACATTGCTATTGTCGATGGGAATACTGTGTATCTTTGTAAACAAGATCTCCTGAGTAAGACCGTCAAATTCATGATCATCTATACCCATGCTATGGAAGCCTTCGAAATCGCCACCTGCGCGTAGCTCCTCTAGTAAACTATCGACTGGTGCTTCCAGGAGGGTATTCACCCCGTGGTTGGCAGTCCCGGTGAAACTCGGACCAGAAAATACGCCGCTAGCTCGACCTCGATGACTACCATGCGAAGTATCCCTTCTCGTATTGGGATGGTTAGAGGCTTGGGTCTGCTCGGAAAATGCTGTTCTATCCTGCGAAGCAGAGAGGTCGGCTCTGGCAAGCATAGAGCTCACACGACGAGAAGTGCGACGGGTCACGCCGGATTCCTTTTCTATACCCAGTGATGATTCGAGGTTCTGTAGATTCTTACTATTTCTCTCGATTCTCTCACTCTTGCGCGACCGCTTTCCAGGTAAGGGGGCACCAAAACTCTCTCTAAAGGTTGGGTGCAGCGGCGTCGTGGCGCCGCTAGGTAAGCCTGGCTGCATCGAGCTGCGTCGCCTGTCCGCCTTCGCTTTTGTGGGTTTTCGCCCGTTAATGAAGGGATCTTCATTGGAGATATAAGTGAGCTTCCAAACGGTGTACATGCAAGTTTCTTTATTAACGGTCACTGCAAGAACCAGTTTCCCTTTGCCTTTCTTATAGGTTTGGTGATGTGATATCTCTTCAATGTGAACTATCTCCTCTGCCCTATCAAGAAAATTGGGTGACTTTTTAGAGCCCGGGCGGCTCTTGGGCTTAACAGATTTATCTGTCTGCGTAACAACTAACCCAAGTTCCAGCATGGGGTCCGTGAGAGCAACTAGGCGTGGCCACTGGGAATCGTTTCTCGCTTCTGGTATATCCCATAGGTTGTCAAGGTTGGCGTTCAGCCTGAGAGGAAGTGCCTTGGGCTTGCCAAGAGTCTCGGTGGTGAAGGTACTCAGCTGAGAGGACCTTATAGACGCCGGTGAGAGTTGATTTGAGATAAAAGAATTGTGTGGAACTCGGGGAAATTTAAGACTCGCAGCCAGGTTAGTATCAGTTCGTTGCCTCCGTTGGATTATAACGCCCTGAGGAGCTGCGCAGGCGGATTCGACTTCAAAAGGCATATGTACTACATGACTAGTACCATCGAGGAAATAGACGTGAGCTTGGGTCTTAAGGAAGACGACCAAAGCTTTGGACAATGCTCGTTCATTTTTATTGGTGTTCGTGTCGGACTGAAAACGAACCCGCTTCTCCCCTGGCTTCTCATCTTGAGTATCTTCTGTAAGTTCTGAATTTGGGAAATATGTTAAGAGAGCCTGGATGATAGGCTCATTCTCCAACTTGAAGCCAAAACACTTGCGAAAAATGCAACCTCTCGACCATACGACGGCATCCTTAGTAACTAAAAGCTCATCCTCTCCTTCATCGTTGCCGTTATGGTTAACGGTGATGCTCCAGTCGTAAGAGGAAGGAGATGGATTTTCCGGCAGGAGTTGCTCTTGTATGGCATATTGAAGTGCCGTAGGCTCGTGCAGCCCGAGCGATGTCACCGAAGCCATATTAAGTGTGTTAAATCCATTGAAGACAAATTAGAGTGTCTTGGTCTTCCTTGTTGAGAAGCCAAGCAGGGAGGTGATTGGGTAATTCGAGCTTATTCCCTGTCGACTAAATTTTTATATGTTGTATGAGTTTTTTTTTTATGAGAGGTTGCTTTCTTTGGGATTAATTCATAAGAACTCGAGAAGCGCGCTACGAAAGGGAAGTACACGCGACGAGGCTAGGTACTTGCAGTCAGTGTAATTGGAGATTTGGGGCTGAATTTTTGGAGGGGTTGAGGGAGCAATAGTGATTGGCCAGGAAGTTTTAGCGGATCTTTTTAGGTATTGCAGGTACTGACGCGAAGGCTGCATTTCTACCTGCCCCCAGCTGCCAACTGACGTAGCTTTTCTAGCTTCATCTTACCTAATACATTTTCCCCAATGACTTCTTGTTACGTAAGGTACCTAGATACAAAGTACCTACATAAACCAATCTATCGGTTATCGTCGACTCTAGCTTACCTCCATAGCTTTACCTGTACCTATACTCACGTCAAGTCCACACCCAGGTAATTACAGTCAAGAGATCGCAAATCTACAGCTTTGGATAGGTTCACGCGTAGCCTTTAAGCTCCAAAGCTTGTAGTTATATCTGTAACTTGTCTTAGTTTGTCTCATATCATCTATTTGCCCACTTAGCCCCTAATGTCAGTGTCTTGGATTGATCGCCTGTCATGACAGAAGCACAGCCCAGCTTGGGCGACAACGATACCAACGATGCCAACAACATCAACAACCACGATGGCGCTATACTGGAGAACAGTCTTGACGAGCGGGGACATGAAAAGATGCCCGATCACCTAGAGTCGCATCATTCAGAAGAGAGTGGAGATGCAACAGTAGATACAAAGGATACAAAGGATACAAAGGGTACAAAGGTTGCCGGCGAAGCTAACGCCGAAGATGACTCCAATGAAGATGACGAAGTGGGAGATGAAGAGGACGAGGACGAGGACGACGATGACGATGATGAAGATGAGGAAGAGGAAGAGGATGAGGAGGATGAGGAGCCGAAATTAAAATACGCCCGCTTGACACAGCATATGGGCGCCGTCTATAAGAATGGCGACGCTACTAGTACATTTCTTGTCGCAGGAGACAAGATGATAGTCGGGACGCACAATGGAAATATCGTAAGCAGATGCTATAGCAGTGGTCTTTCTACGAGGCAGTTAATACTAAAGCGCATAAACAGCATGTTATCCAACTACCAGACTTCCAATCTTTACTTGTCTACCAAGCTCATACCGCCTCCGTTACGAGCATTTCGATATCCCCATACCCGCCTCCCTCTATCCCCGCGGTCCTTAAGCCCGAGGCTGTTAATAGGGTCATGTCGCAAACCATTAACCGACCTTCCTCTAAGCATTCAGACTCTCCGCCAGGTAGCCAGCGGAGATCGCGCGAGTTACCACAAGTTCCCAACATCCCCTCGAACAATATCTTCATCGCGACCTCTTCTATGGATGGAAATGTCCGTGTCCAACCTCTTATCGAGCTTCGAGATGTGCAGCTGAGGAATTTTGCGCGACCAGTTCAAGCCGTAGCCTTGTCGCCAGATTTCAGAAATGATAGAACATACTTGTCTGGTGGTCTTGCTGGCAACCTGGTTCTCACAGTTGGAGCGCCTCAAGGGCGAAGTACGTCATCGACTACGGGAAGCGCTGCTGCTGCCGCATCTGGCTGGCTCGGTAGTATTGGGATAGGTGCAAATACTGGAAAGGACTCGGTGCTTCATTCAGGAGAGGGAACCATCAGCACGATTAAATGGTCCTTGTCGGGAAGATACGTTGCCTGGTTAAACGAGCACGGCATCAAGATCATGCGAACGAAGCTACATCTAGATAGCGCAGACGTAGAAGATGCCTGGAAGCGAGTAGGACATGTCGATAGGCCGCAGACGGACGAATGGGAAGAAATGGCCGGTGTATGGAAGGGCAGAGCAGAATGGATTGACGACCAGGCCATTGCAAGCGACGAGGTAGAGAAGGCAAGCGATGCGTCAAGTTCTTTATCGCCTGCTGCCGTCAAGTTAAGCCTGCAGGCGCAAAGGCATGATAAGAGCATCGAACGACTGTTGGTTGGATGGGGAGGTACAATATGGATCATCCATATCCATCCGGGCGGCGTTGGTGTAGGAAAGGATGCGGGGGAAAGGTCTATTGGGAGGGCTGAGATCGTAAAGAAGTACGTATGCTTATTCGAGTTTCCGCAATTTTTACTAACGTTCCTAGACTTCGTATGGACTGCATTATATCCGGCATTTCTTTATATACCCAATCTTTACTTTTGGTCCTTGCATACTGTAAATCGGAGGACGAGGAAGAAGAATCTGGTAACCCAACAAATAAAGGTGAACCATCTGGTGGGATAAGACGCCGCCACAATGCTCAACCTCCCGAGTTAAGGTTAATCGATCTCACATCTCAAGTCGAAATTGACAAGGATACCCTCTCTATTAGTCGGTTCGAACGGCTTTCTTCTAATGATTATCATTTGGGGGTATTACCTGCGAGCAGAGCCGCTTCTGTTGTGGCTTCTCGAGGAGCCCTAGAGGCCTTGGCTGGGTTTGGCACTGATATGTGGAATGCTGCTATCAATCCGAAGTCTCTGTTTAGTTCCAGTGCAAGCGTTAGAAGTAAAGAAAGCAACGATGCCGCGTCGAGTCCCAGAGCCACCAATACCGGGGGAAGTGTTCGAGCCAGTCTGAGACCAACGTCACGGACGGTACATCCTAACCTCATCAAACCCGGGGCCAAGATATTCATTCATAGTCCTTATGACTGTATTCTTGGAACCAAGAGAGATCTTGGTGATCACCTGGAGTGGCTGTTGGAACACAAAAGGTATCAAGATTCGTGGGAGTTGTTAAATGATCATCCAGAGATTATGAATGCCTCGACTGAAAGACTTCCGGAGCTTATCCCATTGAGTCCCGAACGAAGACCATCAACTACAGATGACTTTTACGAAGAAACGACGTCTCTGATAGACGACCACATTAGATTTATGAACACGTCGGCGGAAAAAGAGAAACGCCGAATTGGCGAGCTTTGGATTCAGGAGTTGGTGGAAGATAGGGATTGGGCCGGTGCTGCTCGGGTTGCAGCAAGGGTAATCAATACTCCTCACCAGTGGGAGAACTGGATATATATTTTCGCCGGTGCAAATAAATTCGACGAGATCGTCGATTTTGTACCGTCGGAACCAATGCGTCCACCCATTCCGGGGACAGTATACGAGGTCATGTTGGGCCATTACATTCAAACTGACAAACCCCGGTTTAAGGAATTACTCGACCGGTGGGGGACCGAGCTCTTCGATGTTAGCGAGGTCACTATTGCTCTAGAAAACCAGCTCAATTTCCGTGATGTGAGGGAAGACAGCATCGAAGACGGAGAGAAAGGGCGTGACTGGAGAATTGTAACGGAAAGCTTGGCCAGACTTTACGAGGTAAACGGGCGATACCGAGAAGCTCTAAAGGGATATATTAAACTTCAAGATGCGGATTCTGCCATGCGTCTAATAAGAGATAACCATCTCGCGGAGGCTGTCATTGACGACGTCCCTAGCTTCATCGCGCTTAGAGTGCCAGAAGCAGAATTGGGTCGAATGAGTGTCTCGGAACTCGAAGACGCTACATCGGAAGCTATCGCGCTACTTGTTGATGAGGCAGCTCGAGGCCTCATCAAACCGGAAGTTGTGGTCGAGCAACTAGAGCAGAAAGATTTAAATATTTACCTCTATTTCTACTTCCGCGGTCTGTGGCAGGAATACCGAGAGCGACCCGTCGACGAAAGCGTGTCTCTAATAGACAATTTTGCCGATTTAGCCGTCCATATTTTTGTGACGTTCGACCGTGAGGTTTTGATGGATTTCTTGAAGGTCTCTACTTCGTACAAGTTTGAGAAGGCGGTCGAGGAATGCGAACAGGCCAATTTTATACCCGAACTCGTCTACCTATACTCCAAAACTGGAGAGATGAAACGGGCACTGTATCTCATCATTGATCGTTTGGGCGATGTATCCCAGGCTATTAGTTTTGCAAAAGAACAAGACGACCCAGACCTATGGGAGGATCTCCTCGACTACAGTATGGATAAACCACGTTTCATCCGTGCGTTACTCGAGGAGGTTGGTACGGCCATTGATCCGATTACCCTAGTCCGACGTATTCCCGAGGGACTTGAGATCCCCGGTCTTCGGGAAGGCTTGAAGCATATCATGAAAGAACATGAAATCCAATATAGTATCTCGTCTGGTGTGGCGCGTGTCCTCAGATCCGAAGTAGCCGCCGCTCAGAATCAACTCCGCAGTGGACAAAGAAAGGGCATCAAGTTTGAGGTGCTGGCTCATGCAGAAGATCACGTTGATGTTGTAGTCAAAGACGTATTTGTCCCACCAGCAACAGGAAAACAATCATCCCCGACTGCGACGCCGCGTACAGGTGGGACTAGGATTGGAACACCCAGCGATACGGCGGATATTAGCACTTTGACGGACAACAATTCTACAAGCAAAAAGCAGCAGCAGCAGGGACACGATCACCAGGAGTTAAAGCCAGGCCATTGCGCAAGATGTCTCGAGCCGTTTACGGAGTGGGAGGTAGAGACACTCGTAGGATTCGCATGCGGCCATATATATCATATTACACATCTCCTGGAGTACCTACACCCAGGTCAGGACGTAGATCCCAGCGTGATTGGGAACGGCGGCGAGGATCGAACGAGAGGAGGTCGGTTTGTGGGTAGTAAAGTTACGCATGCGCGGTTATTAAGAGATCGTATCGAGGGCGGCTGCCCAGTGTGTAGGAATAAGAGGGAAGTTGTCGAAGGCGGCCACGGCCGATGATGAATATTAACCATTGATCCTTTTTTTTTTTTCATTCGATTATAGCTAAACCTGCATAGTTTGGAGTTTGGAGCACATGACAGATATCGTTATCTAGGGTTCTATACGAGATGAGCCAAAGGTTGAACCGTATTATAGTTGCCAAGATTATTCGATCTAGGCTAATGGCGACAGCGCGAGTTACAGATGGGACTAGAACCACTCAACCGCGAGACTTATAAATGTAACCAAGACTATTCGGCCATGGTTGTTAGCGAGAGAGCAAGACTTATATAATCAACAAGCAATATAAGAAAAGACAATGCAACCTAGTGCTTTGTTCGGGTATCTATACACGTATATCTGCACGCAGTAGGGTCACGTGCAGCTTATACGAGCGAAGGAGTTCAAATGGAGTATATAATTCCATTACATAAATCCGCTACGCTAAGTGAACCTCAACATCACCACTCCTCTTTATCCCAAAATCACAATATGGGAGACCGTCCGAGATACAGCCATGACCAGCTCGAGCAATATTTCAACCGAATTGCGCTGCCTGAGCAAAATCGCTTGTACTCGGTAGCAGCAGTCGCGGACGATGTTAAAGTGAACTACTTAGCCCTCCTAAATAAACATAACATAGTGCGGATCCCGTTTGAGAACTTAACGCAGCATTATTCGTGGCATAGGACCGTCATTGTTCGGCCTCGGCATTTATTCAATAAAATTGTGCCGCCGCCTAGCCGTCGCGGTGGGTATTGTATGGAGGCCAACTCTTTGTTCCATACCGTGCTCCTGAGTCTTGGATTCCAAGTCTACATGGCGGGTGCCCGGGTCTATAGCAAGGAAGCCGGTAAATATGGTGGTTTCTCGCACTGTGTGAATATCGTCATTATCGGTAAGGACCGGTTCATGGTAGACGTCGGCTTCGGCGCCAACGGCCCCACCGCCCCAGCCCGTCTGCGCCCCGACGAGCCGCGGCCGCATATCGAGGGCACGGGGGCGCTTGTGCGGTTCGTCCACGAGCCGATCCCGCAGCAAGTCGACCAGGGACAGAAGGTCTGGATCTATCAACACCAGATTAGCAGCGATGCCGAGTGGGTGCCCATGTACTGCTTCGTAGATATCGAGTTCCTACTCGAAGACATCCGCGGGATGAACCTGAGCCCGTGGAAGAGCCCTAGCTCGTGGTTTACGCAGAAAGTCGTGCTGTCGCGGTTTACGACCGACGCGGAGGGCGAGGCGCACGACTCTGTTTTTATGAGCGATACGGCAGTGGCCGAGGGTAGGATCGATGGCGCGTTTATATTGTTCCAGGATACGCTGAAGTGGCGCCGCGAGGGGCAAACGGTGCAGATAGCGAAGTTTGATACGGAGGAGCAGAGGCTAGGTGCTATAAAGAAGTATTTTGGTATTGAATTTGATGAGGAAGATCGGGAGGCTATTCGGGGTACGACGGGTGAGCTTAGTCAAGTTAATTTCGCTATTTAAGGTTATGTCATGGGAATTTATTATAGGGTAACACTTTTCTCTTTGACGTAGAAATAGATGGTGTTTATAAGTATAAAGTAGTAGAATTGAACAGTGTATATGTCTATATGATGACACGTGGAATTTACCTAGGACCTAATATTTAGGATATTTATAGCCCGTTAAGAATTATATGAAAGGGGCTACCTACTGTTCGTAATTGAAAGTTATCCTTTCTTCGACTGCGACTAAGCTGCGAGATAACTAAGCAGTCTCCTATAAACTATAAGACCCTGTTAAAATAGGTATGCCTAAAGGATCAACGCCCAAAATCTCTGCATAATGGTGTTTCCTAACCGTCTCCCCAGCCTTCAAGACTATAACTATTAAGCTGGTTTCATAAAATTATTGGCATGACTTTACGGCTTGCCTTATCTCAGTGAATTCAGACCAGTGACGCGAACTTCGTTATACCCCTCCCGCCATACCTTTTTTTAACCAATCACATCCCTAACCTACCCCCCTTACAAATTTCGCATCTTTGGTTTGAGGTAACTCAGGCAATTTTTGCCATAACAATTATTTAACATTAAAAACAACAATAGTATTAACGCGTTTAAAGTAAATTTTAATTGATTTAAAACATTTATTAATTTTATTATTAGTAAATATACGCGTTTACTTGATTTTTTAAACGTTTCGAGCGTTTTAAAATAATAATTAACCGTAATATTGGTTATAATATCGGTTATAATACCGGTTATAACGTTTTTAAAAATATATTACCAATTTAAACGTTAAAGTTTATAATATTATAACATAATGCCGTATAAATATGTAAAATAATTAAAAGGCTTAAATAATTAAATTAAAAGCTTTAAGTTATAAAAATAAAAGGTATTTTAAACATGGTTGTAAGTGTATATATAAATATAAGTATTATTTTAATATATTATTACGTATTTTTAAACGTTAAAGCTTATAATATTATAACGTAATACCGTATAAATATGTAAAAAAGATAAAAAGGTAAAAAAAGTAATATATTAACTTTAAACCATAAAAATAAAAGCTATTTTATATATTATTATTAAATATTAAATCATCGTAAATATAAGGTTTAATTTTTAAAAAAACTTGTTTTAACGTGGTTAAAAACGCCCGAGTTGTTTTAAATTAAACTTGCTTTTTATAAGTTAAAGATAATTAAATATAAAGTTAAATAAATTAAAACTTACGAGGTACGGTTAATTTTAAACTTTTAATTTTATAGTTTTATATTATAAAAAAAAAGCTAAGCGGCATTTTATAAACGCCACGCAATGTATTTATTAATATATAAAAATCATCCATTTAAATGGCCTCGAGTTTATTAAATACCATAACGGCAAAAAGTGGTTTTAAAAAACGGTTATTAAACATAAAAAGCATTTTATACCCGAAAATTATTTTTTAATAAATAATCATTATTAATTAAAAAGTATTTATTTATTTAATTTATATAAAAAGGTATAAATATTAAATATAATATTTATATTAATAATTGTTTATATTTAAATAACGTATTTTAAAATTTTAAAAATTAAATAATAATAATATATATTATAATTATTTAAAAATTTAAATAAATAATATATTTTATAAATATTTAATATTTTAAATTTATTTTTTTATTATTGTTTATATATTTAAATATTTAATTCTTTATTATTATTTATATGTTTTATTTAAACCTTTATTATTATTTATATATTTTACTTAAATTTTTACCATAATTAATAAAAGTTCCAATTATAAATAATTATTTATTAAATATATATAAAAGTTATAAAATATTTTTACAAATACATCGTTTAATATATTATTAAATACGTTAAATTTTAATAAAATATAATTAAAACTATTATAATTAACATTATAATTAAAATTTTAATTAATATTATTAATTAAGTTTATTATAAATTTAATTAATTTAAATATAATATATTTTAAAAATATAAATTTTATTTTAACATTTAAATAATTATAATTTTTATAATTAAAATATAATTAAAATTTTTTAATAAATTATTTATTTTTTTTAAAAAAATTATTATTGTTTAATAAATGATTATTAACGTTATAAACAAAATTAAAACCATTATTATTATAATTATTATTATATTTTTATTTTAATTACTTTATACGTAATAAATAAATTAACTTATTATATTTATAAATAAAATAATCATTTATATTTTATTTTATTTGCTTAATGCGTAACGAGTAAATTATTTTAAAATAATTATTAACATTATTTTATTTTATTTAATTACGGCTTTATTTTTACTTAATAAAAGATTAATAAATATTAATTATTTTAATAAATAATTAAACAAAATTAATTTAAATAAATATTTTTTTTTATATTTTTTTATTTTATTATTAAATATAATAAATTTATAAATAATATATTCCGTTTTATTATTAACATATTTGGCGGCGGTATTAATAAACATTATAATAACATTATTAATAAATATAACTTAAATAAATTAAATAAAAAGAAATTTTATAAAAGTATAAAAAAATAATAAATAATATTAGTTTTAATATAAAATAATAGTTTTTATACCATTATTATTAATTTTTTTAAAAAGGTTAAAAACATATATAACCAAATAATATTAATTTTTTTACTTTAAATCAATTTTTAAAAATAAAATAATTTTATTTTAATTATAGTAAAAATGAAAATTATTGCGAAATTATATTTTATTTAACAAATAAACTTTTATATTTTATATCCATTTATGGTTAAAATAAATACATATATTATTTATTTATAATTAATTATTAATAAATTTAAACATAATATATGTATTTTAAATAAAGTTATATATTTTGGTAATATAATAAAATTTTTTATATAAGTTAAATATAATAAAAATGTTAATATTAATAAAAAAAACCTATTAATTTTTTAAAAAAGTTTATAATTTTAATAATTTATCAAAAATAAAAAATATTTAATTGGTAAATTTAAAAATGATTAAATATAAAAAATCTATTAATAATTAATAATAAAAACGATAGAAAAAAAATTAAAAGTTAATTTTATTTATATTTAAATATATAAAAATAATAATGTTTTAATGGTATAATATTATTTATAACTTTTAATTAAAGATTATTTACTTTAAGAAATTTAATAAAATATAAATTAAAAAATTAAATTTACGTTTTTTTATTAAGTTTTATATATTTTTATAAAATAAATAATAAGTGTAATATAATAAAATATATTATAAATTATTTAAATTGGTTATATTAAAAAATAAAAATAATAATAGTAAAATATAATTTAAGTAATAAATTTTTATTATTTTTTTTAATTATTAATAGTTTTTTCCGGTAAAAAAGGTTATAAAATTAATAATTAATTTTAATTTTATATTAATTATAATAAATTAATAAAATATATTATATATATATATTATATATATATATTTTTAAAATGTTATAAATATATAATTATTAAATATAATTATTATATTATTATTAATAAAAATAAAATAATAAAAAGTAATGGTATAAAATATAATTAAATTTATATTTTTAATTAGTTAAATTTTTAAATTTATTTATAATTTAAATGTAAACGTTATTTTTTTTTACTTTTTTTATTAATTATAATATAAAAAAAAAAAACATTTTTTATATTTTAATATTAAAATTTAATAATTAATTATTTTATAAATTTATAATATTTATTAAAAAAGTTTATTAATTATATTATTTTATATTTAATATAAAAAATATAATATAAAAGTTGTTTTTATATTAAATAAAGAAAAAAAAAGAAAAAATTAATATATATTAATAATAATTAATTTAATTAATTTTTTATAATGTTAAATTGTTTAATTTTAAAAATTATTAATGGCTTTTTTATTATTTTTTTATTAATATATAAGTTAATATTTTAATAATTTATAATATTATTTTAATTAAATTAATCTTTACGTTTAAAAAGTTATAAAAGTTATTTTAAAAATTATTTTAATAAATGTTATAACAAATAAAATATTAAGAAATTTATAATTAAAATATATGTTTATAATTAATTAAAGTTTTATTTTTTTTAATTTTATAAATTAAATTGGTTTATAGTTAAAAAAGTTAAATAAAATTTTAATTAAATGAAAATGTATTATTATAAAAACAAATATTAGTTTTAACTTAAATAATTATAAATATAATTAATTTATATTTAATATTATTAAATTTATAATTAAGTTTTTTTTAATTAAATTTATTTTTAAATAATTTATTATTAAATAATTTATTGTTAAATAATTTATTGTTAAATAGTTTATTATTAAATAATTTATTACCGGGTAATTTATTACCAAATAATTCGTTTTTAAATATATTGTTTATAATGTAATTGTTTAATTACAAATTAATAAATATGTTTTTAATGGGTTTATTTTTAATAAATTTATTTATGTTAATAATGTTTTTGTTAAATTTAATAATGGCATATTTATTTTTATTAAATAATATAAAATTTAACGTGTTAAGTTAATTGTTACGTGGTGTATTAATATATATGTTAAATAAAAAAGTATTAAAAAATGGAGGTAAAAATAAATTATTAAATTTAAAACGTTAAAAATACTAAGATTTTTATGGTTTAAATATTTATTTATAAGTTAACATATTTTAAATATTTTAAAATAAGGTTTATATAAAATTATTTAATTTAATATTTTTAAATTTTTTAATTTTATAAATTAATTTAAACATTTTATAAATATTAACGTATTTATTTAAGTTAATATTTTATTTAAAATTTATTATTAATTGTTTAAAATTTTATTTAATATTTAAATTAAAAACGGCTTTTATTTTAATAAATTTATATAATTTATTATTAAACAAGTAAAATATATACCGGAAATATCGGAAAAAAAGTTATATTTTATTAATAAAAGTTTTTTAATAATTAATAACGGATATAATTTAAAGGCCATAAATATATTTAAATACATTAAAATTTAGTTTTTTTTTAATTTACCGGCGAAATAATAAAAGATTTATTTTTTATAATTTTATTTTAATTAAATAATTATTTACAAAATTATTAATATGTTTTTATTTATATTAATATGTTTTAAATATTAGAATTGGTAAATTTATATAAAAATCTTTAAATAAAAATTTATATTTTATAATTTAAAATAACTTTATAATATAATTAAATAATTTTTTAAATTAAAATAATAATAAGTTTAATTTTAAACATTAGTTTTAAATAAATTAAACGATAATACCGGGGTTATAAAAGGTTAAAAAATGTTAATGTAATTTTAAATTACAATAAAATTTAACTTAAACTATTTTTAAATTATTATAAAAATAACTTTTATTTATTTATAACTTTTACGGATATTAAAAATTATTAATTAACAATATTGTTGTAATATTAACTTAAATTAAAGGAAAAAATTTATTAAAATATATTTTAATAAAAATCCGCATTTTTTTTAAATTTATATTATTAGTATAATTTTTACTTTATTTATTATAAATTAAAAATTAAACAATTATAAATAAAAAAAATACTTATTAATAAACCAAAATATATTTAATAAAATTAAACTTAATTTATTTTTTTGATATAATAAAAGTAAATTATTTTTTTATAATAATAAAAGTAAGTTATTTAATATTAAACCTTTTATTTATAAAATTAATTAATAATTAAATTTAAGTTAATATATTAAATAAATAAAATAAATATATAATTAATAAAATTTATATTTAATTTATAATAAATATGTAAACTAATTTTTAATAATATAAAACGGTTAATATAATATATATCGGTTATAATAAATTATTAATATTAAAAAAAAATAAAAATAAATCATTTAAAAAAAATATAAAATAAATAATATAAAAAAATAAAAAAAAAATTTAAAAGTTTTAAAAAGTAATTATTAATAATAATAACGTTTATTATATTAATTTACCTTATAAACGAAACATATATTAATATTATTTAATATATTTAATTTAAATTAAAAAAATCTTTAATTTAAATAAATACATAACGCTATAAAAAAATTTATTATAATATTATATATAATTATTTTTAATTTTATCATTCTTTTATTAATAATAACATTTATTTTTAAATATTTATTTTCTTTTTTTTATAATAATTTTATTATTTATTTATATTATTAATTTTTTTTATAAATAATAATATTAACGTTTAAATATTTTTTTTATCTTTTTTATAATATTTTCGTAATAAATTTATATTATATATAAAATATGTAAGAAAAAAGATAATTTTTATTTAAAATTATAATAATTTTAAAATTTATTAAATAAACAGCTTCGTTTTATACATATTAAAAAAGATAATAATTAATTAAATATTAATAAAATTAATTAATTAAACTTTATTAAATATATATATTTTTAAAATAATATATATTATATAAAAAAAAATATTTTCAATTTAATAATATTAATAATATATTTTTTTTATTTAACAATAAAAAAGTATTATTTATATTAAATATTTATAATTGTTATAAAAAAATAACCAATATTAATAATAATATAATAAAAAAAGTAAAAGGTTATAATAAAAATAATACCAAAAATAATTAAATTTATTTTAAATAAAAAAATAAAAATAAGTTTTTATTGTTAATACATAATTAATTATAATTATTAATTTTGTTTATATATATAATAATAATTTTTAATTTAAATTTAATATATTATAACTTTTTTAATAATAATATTAATTATATTATACGTTTAATATTAAATTTATTTAATATTATTGGTATTATTATATATAAAAAAATTATTTATAACGAAAACGTTTTAAAAATTAAATTATTTTTTAATGAAAAGAAAAAGATAATAATGGTATAAATTTAAAAATTATATTTAAATTTTTAATAATAATTTAAGATTTTTTTATATTATTATTTAATTTATATATATATATTTTTTTTTATTATTAATTATTTATATATAAATATAATTATAAATTTTTATATTAATTAATATTTAAATAAATATTATTATAAAAATAGTTTATATAATATTTCTTGGTTAATAAAAATGCGTTAAAATTAAAAAATCAAAATTTTATAATTTAAAAAAGTATTTATTTTTTTTATAAAATTTATTAGTTTTAACCGTAAAAAATAATTATTTTTTTGTAAAATTTTTTATTTTTTTTAAAATAATTTTAATAATTTAATTTGTAATATATTAAACTTTTTAAATTAATTAATAATATTAAAATTATAATTATGTAAATATTTATTTTTATTAAATATATGTAAAATTAATATTTTGTTAAATATAAAAAATATATTTATTAAAATTAATTAATATAAAATTAAAACGTAAAAAAAATTTTAATAAATAAATATTAAAATAAAAGGTAAATTTTTAATTATTATAAAATTTATATTTTTTAATTTTTTTATATTTATTAAAAAATTTTTATTATTTAATATTAATAAAGATATATATAATAATTTTATTATATTTATTAATTATTTTACGGAATTTTATTATATATATTATTAGTTTAAATTAATTTAAATATTTAATAATTAATATTTTTATTTAAAAAATATTTATTTTAATAATAATATAATTATTTTTTTTAATAATTAAATTTATTATCGTTATATTATTTTTATTTATTTTTATTATAAAATTATAAATAATATAAATAATATTTTAAACTTTTATATTAATTATATTTATAATTTTAAATAAAATATATATATTAAATTTTATATAAAATATAATAAAAATATATTTATTTTATAAATTTAAAAATATTTATTATTTAATAATAATAATAAATAAATTAATAAAATTTATATATATATAAAATTTTAATAAAAAAAAAATAAGTTTATATTTATATTAAATATAATATATATTTTTAAAATAAATATTTATTACCTAATAAATATTTATTATAATTATAAATTTAATAAAATTTAAAAAAATTTATTATTTTTTTAATTTAAAAAAAATGTTTAATAGTTAAAATATAATAAGGCTAAATTTTTAATTTAAAACTAAAAATATTAATATTATTATATTTATTATATAATTACTTTAAATAAAATAATTAATAATAAATT
This sequence comes from Daldinia loculata, assembly GCF_022478755.1. Taxonomy (NCBI): domain Eukaryota; kingdom Fungi; phylum Ascomycota; class Sordariomycetes; order Xylariales; family Hypoxylaceae; genus Daldinia; species Daldinia loculata. Next base: position 206,591 of record NW_026054914.1, read on the forward strand.
TATTATAATAAATATAAATATAATTATACCTTTTTATTATATATATTTTATTTACGGTAAGTTTAAAATTAATATATATAATAAAAAAATATTTAAATTTAAATAAAATTAAAAGTTTTTATTTATAAAACCTATAAAATTTTTACTATATTTTAATTTTATTAATAAATTTAATATATTTTTTAATTTATATAAATTATTAATAAAAAATTATATTATATTAATTAACTTTTTTATAATAAATTAATTTTAACCTAATAATATTTTCCTTTTAATTTTTAATTTTTATAAATTTAATTTTAATAAAATAATTAAAGTTTTTAATACCCTTAAAATATTTAATAAAAATATAAAAATAATAATTAATAATAAAAAAATTTTAATTTATACTTTTATTTTTTACTTTATTAACAATATACCATAATAAACTAAAAATAATAAATTTAAAGATTTTTATACCAAAAAATTTTGCCGTTATTATTATATTATATTTATAAAAAAAACATTTTAATTACATTTAAATTTTAACATTATTAATTATAACTAATATTACCATTAAATTATATAAATATAATATATAATAAATATATATACCAATAATATTAAAAAAAAAATATATAACATATAATAAAATATATTAAACCTTTTACCATAATTATAATTTATAACTTTAATTTTAAATTTAATTTTTTTACAACTATATAATTTTACACATTTAAAATATAATAAACTATTTTACCTAATATATACCTTTTTATATAATAATATTTTAACACTTTTAATAATAATAACTTATATTTTTATATTATAAAATTAACCATTTCCTTTTAATATACATTAATTATAATTACTAAAATATTACCTACAAAATTATAATATATTTATTTATATTATATAATTTATTATTATTCCCGTATTTTTTTATAATTAATTTAAACTTATATATATTAAACCTATATTTATAAAAAAAATAAATATATATAATAATAATAACCTAATTTATTTTATTATAAAAATATATATAATTATTATAAAAAATAATATTATTTTTATAAAATTTAAAATTTTAATAATTAACCGTAATAATATAAAAATTTTAATTAAAAAAATAAAAATCTTTTTTAATTAATTAAATATTTATACTATTAATTTATTAAAATTTTATACTAACTTAATTATATTAATTTAAAATATTACATTAAATAAAACACTTATTAAATATATTAATAAAAATATAATTAAATAATTTACTTAATATTTAAATAATATATTATAACCAAACATTTATATTATTATATATTATATAAATTTTATAAAAAAATATAATTTAATTACTAATATTAATATATTAATTAAAAAAAATTTATATTAATATATTAATATATTTATTTAATTTAATAAATTTAACATATATATAATTTTATTTAAAT